>NW_013657671.1:347682-352402 GCF_000142905.1 Thecamonas trahens ATCC 50062 | reverse complement strand
GGATTTAGAGGAGTACGTATGGAGGTGGAGGTGGAGGTGGAGGTGGAGGGGCGGGGGGGGTTGCTGGCGTGTTCGCTGTTATGGCTTGCGAGGAGCGGGGAAGGAGAAGGACGGGGGAGGGGGGGGGGAGGGGGGAGGGGGGGGAGGGGGGCAGAGGAGAGTGTGTGGGAGAGGGTGTAGCGTGGGTCGACGACAACGTGTGCCCGTGTTGTGACTCACTCTGTGTCTGTGTCTCTATGTGACTGTGTGTCTCCGTGGTTGGCGGCCGGTGGTGTGGGCGGACACCTTGGTCCTTCTGGCTCGTCGATGGACAGTGGCTGCGGGCATCGAGCCACGAAAGTTCCGGCTCACGCTGGGCTTTGGCGATGAAGAGCGTTCCGTCATCCACGACTCAAAGGCGGAAAAGTCGTACATTGGGCGGAAGGGGTGCGAGATCACGGTCAAGGCGATCTGGAGAAGAAGCACTGCGTTCTTCGGTACGATGTCAAGTCCGAGTCATACTACGTCATGGACGCAGGATCCAATTCGGGCACGTTCTTCAAAAAGTACGGCGAGGCCGACAAGGAGTGGCTTTGCATCGGCACGGCCGAGCAGTCCCCGTCGCAGCGAAAGAAGGCCGGGCGGACGCTGCATGAGGGCTCGCAGATCAAGTGTGGATCTGTCATCTTTACGGTCCTTTCCATCCAGGAGCTGACCCAACTCATGGTCCAGCGGCAGCTGGTGTTGGAGGTCATCCGCGGCGAGTCGGCCGGCAAGACCTTCCTTATGCGCTTCCGCGACATGACCATCGGCCGGCGGAACAAGAAGCAGCCCGAGTGTACCAACGAAATCATGGTAGTTAAGGACTCGACGTCATCGGTCTCGCGCGCGCACTGTCGCATCCGCCTTGAGCGTTCGCACTCGATCGAGGACTTGTCGGCATCGGGCACATTTGTCAAGCGCGGGCCGGTCTCGGCCGCCGACCTCGACAGCGACGAGGGCTGGATTCACGTCCGCAAGAACACCAAGCACCCGCTCAACCACTCGGATGTCATCCGCCTCGCAGAGTCTGTCTTTATCCTCGTCTCGGATCCGTCCAAGGGCGGGCCCGTGCCCAACAAGCCCGATCCGCCGGTGTGCAAGGTGCTCTCGCCAACCTCGATCCACCTCTCGTGGGCTGACCCGCCGTCGCCTGCCAGCGATGCCACACTCTTGCCCATCCGCAAGTTCAAGGTCACTCGCGCCACGGGCACACCCGAAGACTGGACCGCCATCATCGGCGGCCTCGCCTATGAGTGGACCGAGGACGGCCTCACGCCCGACACCACCTACCACTTTCGCGTGCAAGCTCAGAATGATGTCGGGCTCTCGTCGCACTCGGACATTGTGACCATCTCCACCCCGCCGGCAGACGCAGACGCTGCTGCATCGCCGGCCGACGCGAGTCCAACCGCCTCCGAACGTGCATCGGCACCCGATGCCGCTGCTAGCCAGGAATGAAGTTCCTAGTCACTTCTGTCAGCCAGGCTACGCCACACGGTAGATACTGTACACTCGATCGTCTTCATTATCAGAGACTAGAACACAAAGTCCGGCGGCGTCGTCGGCTTGCGGCGCTTGGTCAGCACCTTCCGCCGGAGCGGCGAGGCCCGCGCCTCGTCACCCCCCGCCGGAGAGCCGGCGAGCCTGCTCGGTGAGGCTGGGGCGGTTGCCGGCTCCTTGCTCGAGCTCGCCGGCGCCGGCGAGCTCGCTGCCGTGCCGCTCGTTGCCTGCTGCACAATGATGCGCCGCGCCGACGAGCCAAACGCCGCCGAGTGGGAGGCCTCCACGAGGAACTGCTCGAGCGGCGCAATGTTGACAAAGAGCAGGACCTTGGCGTTACCTGCAAGCGAGTCCGAGAGCGCCTGGGTCAGCTTGGAGTTGCGGAACGGGATGTGCGGTGCTCCGGCCCGGATTGCGGCCAGGACGTCAGCGAGGGCCGAAAGCGAGCGATTGATGTGCTTGGCCTCACGCAGGTTGATGCCCTTGACGCCGGACGCACCCACGCACTCGGAGCCGGCCAGATCGACGAGCACCATCTTGGAGGTGTGAATTGTCTTCGTCCGCATGTTGGTCTTCTCCACCATCAGCTGCACAAGGAGGTGCGAGCGCGACGACCGCTCGTTCATCGACGTCGACGCCTTGGCCCGCGCGGCCTCGGCCCGGACAAGCAGGCCCTCAACATCAGCCATCGACGCCACAGGCTCGGCCGACACGCCCTTGAACTCGACCGTCACTGACGTGGTCCGTGTCATGCCATCGGCTTCAGTGGGAGCCGGTGCACTTCTAGCACTGCGCCTCCGCGGCGTACGCGGCGTCGACGGTGTCGACGGCGTGCGAGTCATGAGGTCAATGCGCGGCGAAGCCGTCACGTCCGGCGTGCCCGGCGCGCGCGCCGGTGAGCACGCGCGCGCCGGTGAAGCAAACGCTGCAGAAGGGCGGGCTGCGCCGTAGCCGGCCGCCGCCGTCACAGCGTCCTCGACTAGGAGATCGCGGAACTCGCCGTTGTAGATCTCGATGACCGAGGCCTGAAGCGCGTACGAGACGTCGGCATCGGCATCGTCGGCGTTGATGAGGTCAAAGAGCTTGCCCAGTGAGCGTGGGATCATGCCCGGTGCGTCAGGCGGTCCCTGCATGGTGTACGTCTTGCCGGAGCCGGTCTGGCCGTAGGCCAGGATGGAGACATTCTTGCCGTCCAGCAGCGAGGTGACGAGCGGGTCGACGTAGTCAAAGACCTCGTCCTGCGACGCCTGTGGCCCAAACACGTTGTCAAACTCAAAGGTCCGGGGCCGCTTGTTCGACGCAAGCGGGGCAATGACCAGCGTCTCCTCGTCGGGTACCTCCACAATCGAGGTGCCGCCAGACGCCGCCTCGGCGGGCAGGACCGGCCGGACACGGGCAAAGACCCGCATGTTGCCACGCAGCTCGACGAGCTCATCGTGGATTTTGCGCCGGCGCGCAAACTCAGCCTGGTACTTGGTGTTGACAAGCTCGAGCTGGGCCAGAGCCTTCCTCAGCTTGCCTTTGCAGTTGCACCCGCCCGGCCGCGGGATCCGCGACACCGGCAGCGCCTTCGCCTTGACGCTCTCGACTGCAAGCGGGCCCGACATGGTCAGGCTTTGCGGCGCCGGCGGATCCGGACTCACCTGGACCGCAGTGGTTGCGGTCGCAGGCGGCGCGACCGTCTGTGTCTCAGCCGACGTTGTGATTGGGCGTGGCTCGGCAAAGAGGCCCGAATCGGCGGCCGAGGTGACGGCCGCGGTGGCAAAGGCCTGCAGCGAGGCCGAGACTGAGTCAAGCGAGGCCGAGGTTTCGGCCTTGAGCTTGGTGTGGGCGGCGTTGAGCGTGGCGAGGTCGGCCCAAGCCTTGGTCACCAAATTGCGGAGCTGGTGGATGTCGAGCTCGCGGAGGCGGGCGGTGAAGATCTCTGACTCGAGCTCGCCGAGCTCGTTTTGCAGGCTCACTACCTGAAGCGCCGATGACGTGATGTCGGTCTCGTAGTTGGAGACCCAGTTCTGCATCTGGAGAGCGCGGTTGCGGACCTCGGCCCGCTCGCCCTTTTCGCGCTCAGCGAGCATGTCCACGTACTCGTTGTACAGCGCATCGTACTCCTCGGCCGCCCTGGCCTTCACAGCGGCAGCATCGACGCGTGCTGCTTCCAGCTGAGTCTCGTACTCCTCAGCTACCTTGGCCTGTGCAGCGGCAGCATCGGCGCGCGCCGCCGCCAGCTCGGCCTCGAGCGCCCGCTCACGGGCGAGTGCGGCATCGAGCAGCAGGACCATGTCGTTCTCGGGCTGAACAGAACGCGGATCCTTGGCAGGAGGTGGCACCGGCTTGGCATTCTCACCTGCACGCGGAGTGGCGCGGGCATTGGTTGCGTCGCCAAGGACGCGGAGGGGCGTAGAGGGCGTCCGGTCGGCGCGGGAGGCAAAGGGCGAAGACGCAAATCGGGCCGGAGGGGTGTAGTACACCGAGGGGGTGCCACGTGGACCACGAGCAGGCGTTCCACGCACAGGAGTACGAAAGCCTCCAGAGTGCTGCATCTTCAACCAACTGCCTTCTCTGCGCTCTCCTCGTAGTGCGGTGATGCCACCCCACACCTTTTGCCTTCTCCCGCACCCCACGCCGTTGGTCGTCGTCCGCGCCTGCGAAAAGTTTGAATTTTTGTACGGATGCAGCTGCTACCCGCCGCCACCCGCCGCCACCCGCCAGCTGCGGCCAGCTGCTGCCACCCGCCACCCACCCGCCACATGCCTGCGGCTCCCGGGGAAGTGGCTCATCATATAAGCGCGCACTTTCTCAATGTGGTCGAGCGCGTCGTTGTCCTAGTGCTCTTGGCCGGCTGCAGCACTCGCCAAATCGTTCTCAGCTCCGGCGTGGAGACGACGATGCGGTCTCGGATCATGCGCCAGATCGCCACGGCCAGTCCGACGGCACCGATGATGGCAAAGACCCGGAGCTGGAAGGCATGGCGGGCCCGACAGACGTCGGACCTGCGCCGAGCCTTGACCCTGAATCTTGTCGCAGGGCAGCTACGTCCGTGCACCGAGCACAAGCCGCACTCGATGGAGAAAGCCCCGTGTTGGGTCACTCCGTAGAACCAAGACACGTCTGCTAGTTCCCGCGGCACTCGCAGCATACCTCGATAGCAGGACACGATCTAAGCACACACCCGTGACAACTTTGTCATGATTATGGTCAA
>NW_013657671.1:336224-347582 GCF_000142905.1 Thecamonas trahens ATCC 50062 | reverse complement strand
CCCCCCGGGACGTCAAAGCTCACGGCCACGGCCCATCACCTCTCTCGATATGGTGCGGGCCAGGAGCGCAAGCAGCGACAGAGACAGTCGTCGAGCGTATGGCGGCCCGCTGCGGCCACCGCCCGAGGTCAATGTGGCCCGGGTGCTCGGGCATGCCCAGGAGGTGGCTCTTGCGCCGGTGGCCGATGCCTCCCTCCTGGCTGTCATCCGCACCCGGTATGGTCATCTGCTCGCACGAGCACGGCGTGGCCTTGACGAGCTCCGCGAGTATGTTGTTTCCGGCAAGGGCGAGGCTGCCCATGCACTTGATGACCCGCTGGTCATGGTTGAGCTCGAGGAACGCCTGGTCGGCTACGAACGGACGCTGGCGTTCTTGGAGAGCATCGCGCCGTCGCCTGTCGGCACTGATGCGGCTGGCGCTCTGCCGCATGGTGGCGGCGGCCGCCCGCGTGCGCCATCGTCTGATGGACTTGCTGTTCATCCTGAGCTCGGTCCTGATATGCAGCTGCAGGCCGAGGCCGCCCGACAGCGCCATGTCGCCGAGCAGATCCTCCGCGACGAGCTGATGCACTCGCCCAGCCGCGGTGAGCTGCCGCTGCCGCCGGCGACTGCGGCCTCGCCGCGGAGCCAGCTGCTAGGAAGTCACGACACGGGCGATGGGGATGACGGCAGCGGTCTACGTGAAGTTGCCTCCGCATCCGCCGTGGCACAAAGCGACGACGACGACGATGTCGACCTGGAACAGCTGCTCGAGGGCTCGCGCGGTGAGCAGGACGATCATTTGGCTGCAATGCGCGAGATGGCAGCAGAGATGAAAGCGCAGTCACTGGCGACGCGCTCGGCCATCCGCGCTGACCTCCAACGGCTCGAGAACGTCGACACCCAGGTCGATGCTGCCCTGGCCGCGACCGATAAGCTCAACGCGCGCGTGAGCTCGATCACCTCGAGCTTGTTATCGTGCTCGTCGATGACTTGCGTCATGGTTCTCTTTGTGGTAGCCGCGTTTATGGGCGTCTTTTGGGTTGTTAAGCTCTTCCCCAAATGAACACCTTGTCGGGACCTGCCAGACTACGCATTCGTCATCCGCTGCGCCACAACCAGGGTCTGCAGCTCGGTAACCGGAATGACGGCGCCGGGCTCGGGCCGCGGGCGGTCAAAGTTGGCGTCGCCGTTGACGATGAGCAGCGGGTTGTCGGCCTCGATAACCTCTGGGTTGACGGAAATGCCGTCGAGGTACTTTTGCAGGATGAGCTTGAGGTTGGCGTTCTCGTTGGAGAGCTTGGCCTTTTCGTTGGCGAGCGCCATCTTGTCGAGCAGGACCTTGTTATAGCGCTTGTAAAAGTTCTCGAGGTACTCCCACTCCGAGTCATTCATCGAGGCCGACGAGAGTTGCATGGAGCTCATCAGCTGAGCCACGTCGGGATGCAGCGGCTGGGCCGCGGCCTGCGGCGCAGCGGCCGAGGCGGAGGGCGCGCCAGAGGAGGCGGCAGCGTCGTGGGTCGACGCGTAGAACGGGAGCACCTTCTCCTCCTCGGTCTCCAGCTTGCGGTTGATCTCGGCAAGGTTGAGGATGGCTTCGGCAAGCTCGAGCTTCTCCTTCAGCCGGTTAATGCACGCCTCCGAGTGGATGGTGAGGTCTGTCAGCCGCCGCCGCTCGTCGGACCGGAACTTGTTCATCCGGTTCTTGAGCTTGAGAAAGTGCTTGGCCACCGCGTTCTTTTCTTCCAGCAATGCCTTGTTGCGCTCCGAAAACTCACGCTCGTTGGTAGCAATTTTGGCTTTGATCTGATCCTTGAGCGTCTGCAACCGCCGGATGAGCCGGTGGTTCTTGGCAATGAGCTCGGCATTCTTCTTATCCTGCTTCTTGTCCGTCTTGAACTTGTTCTGCCGCGCGTTGGTGTGTGCGTTGTAGTTGTCCATGGCGTGGCGGAATGCCGAGTACAGCTCAAGCACGTTGGTCCGCAGCTGCGACGACATCGTCGCCAGCTCCTCATCGTGGTTCCGCTTCAGCTCGTCCATGTAGTTGCGGTGGAACGTCGTGATCGAGTGCTCCGTCTCGCGGAACTCCTCCTCCATTGCCGCCATGATGTCCTTGAGCTCGCGCACTTCCACCTTGTGCACCTCGATCGCCTCGGACCGCTCCTGGTCAAAGTCGCCGCGGAGCTGGGCAAGCTCCTCCTCAAACGCACGCTCCAGCAGCGCCAGCCGCTCGTCGTGCACTCCAATGAGCGAAGAGACCGAGCTCAGATGCGCCCGCACTGCCGTCTGGTACTGCTCCTCGGACTCGTCCAGGTCCACCATCAGCATGTTGATGATCGCGTCCTTGCGGTCGGCCTCGCGCTCGTAGCTCTGTGCCAGCACGGCCACCTCGGACCGGAGCTCCTTGACCTTGGCCTCGCGCATGACCTCGCGCCACGACGCCTGAATCTTGAGCTTGTTTGTTGCCGAAAACTCGGCCTCCTCCGCCAGTCGTGCCTCCAGCGCCTTTCGCAACACAGTCTCCTTGGCCCTGGCCTCCTGCGCCGCCTTTGCCCGCAGGCCGGCCTCGTACGCCTCGCGCTCCTCGGGGCTCATGTTCTCCAGCCGCAGCCGTTTGCGGCGGGGCATGGTGGAGAGGGGGTGAGAGAGGGCGGTTGTGCTTGGTGGCTAGTCTGGTGTGGGGCTAGTCCCGCTACTGCCGCTGCTTCTGCTGGTGGGGTGTGCCGCCCGTTGCTCTCCTCGCCGCCTGCTTTGTCGCTGTCAGCTGTTTGGCTGTTGGCTCCTCGCCGCCATCCGCCGCCAACCGCCAAACGCATCATCAATCAACAACTAAAATCATTGCTCATGCCTTCAATTCGCTCCAACTGGGCTCATTCCGCCAACGAGTCGCGACCGCCGCTGCCGCTGTCTGTGTCTCTGTCTCTCTGCCTACCAGTCACGCCGCCACCAGTGTACAGGGAGAGGGAGAGGGAGAGGGACAAACAGTTCTCCCCCTTCTCTCACTCATGCGTAAACTGGTGGCCGTTCTTGGCGCGGTTCTCTTCGTCGGCGCACTCAACATGGTCCTCCTTGCGCCTGCTCCTCTATCAGGCACGCGGCAAGCTGGAGGTGGGGCGAGTGCGAGTGAGAACGACGCCATGGATGCACGCAAGGACGTCATCTTTGTCTCGGTCGCCTCATTCCGCGATCCGCTCTGCCCGCTCACCCTTGCCTCGGCTCTGCTCGCCGCCCGTCGTCCACAGCGGGTTGTTTTCGGCCTCGTTGACCAGGGCGTCGCCAGTGAGCCCGATGGCGAGCCCGACGCAGCCTCCTTCGAGCCGTGCGCCCAGGCGCTGGAGCGACTGTATGGCGATGAGATCCGTGTCGCCACTGGGTGCCCAAAGCCCGGTCCGTTCGACTGTTCAGGCTTCCTCCGCGAGATCCGCGTCTCCGAGGCCGACTCGCGCGGACCAGCAGTGGCGCGTGCGATGGCAACCAGCCTCCTGCACGGCAACGACGCGTACTACATGCAGATCGACTCCCACACTGTCTTTGGTCCCCACTGGGACACTGCGCTCATTCGCATGCTGAATGAGGCTGCCGAGCTTCACAACCGCCATCACGACTGCACCGACGGTCTCGATCACGCCGTCATCTCTTCGTACCCCAACGAGTACTCGGCCGACATGACCGCCTGCGACGACGAGCTGCACTGCACTGTCCGCGCCGCCGCCAAGGACGCACATGCCTCGGCGCTGGGTGCTGACGCCGCCGTCAACTGCATCTCGTTCATCGAGCCGAACATCAGGCTCACCTTTCATCAAGCCATGGGCTTTGCGCCCACCGTCCGCGTCGCAAAGTGGTCGGGCCTCTGGGCCGCCGGTCTCTCGTTCTCGCGGGCTTCTGTCTGGCGCGCTGTACCGTACGTTTCTGATCTCAACTTTTTGTTCCACGGCGAGGAGCTGTTGCATGCCGCGCGACTGTTCACCCACGGCATCGACATCTTCGCTCCCTCGTCCAACGTTGTCTACCACAAGTACGCCGGCCGCAAGTCCGGATCGGTCTACACCTCGGCCGCTTACGGCTCGTCCAGCGCCGCTATCCTCACCCACAAGTCGGCTGCCAAGGCAAAGCACCTGCTCGGTGCCCCGCTCTCGCCCGCCGAGTCCATCCACCTCGACCTTCCCATCCCGCCTGCCGATGCCCTCGGCACTGCCCGCTCGCTTGACGACTTTTGGGCCTACACCCTCATTGACATCCAGAATCTGGTCTTTGGTGAGCGATGCGTCAATACCTCGTCGCCCGACGGCGCCTACCTCAACATGCTGCCGTCCGTCCACGCTCGCCCCACATGGCGTCCGCTCAATCCGCCTTCTCTCGACTAGCAGGCTGCTTTCCCACCCCCATCCCCACCCCCCACCCCACACATACACACCATCCTTTAATACGTGACTCACTACGCTTGCCTTGCACTCACCGATCTCTCTCCGATTGGAAGGTTCCTCCCTCCACCTCAAAACCCCGCGAAGCACGCTGTTGTTCGCCGCTCACCAACAAACACTACAAACTTTGTGCGAGCCACCGACGGAACACCGCGCCCAAACACGCAAACCACACCCGCACCACAGCCAAGCACTTGCGGCAAGCCACCCCTCTTCCCCCCTCACACCAACACAGAATGCTCTCACACCAAGAATTTGTGCCGTCAACACGCGCCTCCGCTCCTGCGGCCCGCAACCCTGTCTCCGGCTCGGCCTACGCCGCGTCCGAGAACATGCCGGCACTTTCCAACGTCGCACCCATCCGCCAGCGCGCGCCAAAGTCCAACAACATTTTCGGCGGCTACGAGGCCCAGACTGCTGCTCCGGCTCGCGCTGCCCGGCCGGCCGCTCGCCCGGCACCGTTTGCCACCTCGCAGGACCAGTCGCAGGCTGAGACCTCCCGTGCCCGCCGCTTCCTCCGTGGCCCGCAGGATCACGACATCTTTGGCGCCGGCGAGGCGCCGGTCGCGTCGCCGCCCGCACGCGTTCCGCGTGCCGCGCCCGTCGACTGGGACGCCGATGCCTACCGTCAGCCTGCCGCGCCGGTCTCGCATCGCGCTCGCATGTCGTCCGACATCTTCCATCAGGGCGGCGAGCAGTCCGCTCCGGCCGCGTACTCGCCGGCCTCGGCCTACCAGACTGCCTCGCGCGCTGCCTACGGCGCCGAGGCCGCCGAAGACTACGCCGCCCCTCGCGCGGTCGCTGCTGCTCCTGGTCCGCAGCTCTCGTACCGCCCGGTCGACAACGACATCTTTGGTGCGCCCGCTCCGCAGCGCGTCGTCCGCCGCTCCGCCCCGGCCCCCGCACCCTACGCCACCGGCGCGAGTGCCGCTTGCGCCCCGTCCGCCCGCGAGGCCGCCGGCCAGGCCCGCGACAACAAGGATCTCGCCCGGACCTACCGCCAGCGCGGCCAGTCGTCGTTCACCCTCTCCGACGGCTCGTGCTAATCCCCGCAGCCTGCTGCCTCTTATTTTCTTCTCTCTCCCACAGGGTTTGAGCTCGGCTCCCACCTCGGCACGCCTCTCTCCAGCCCTGCAACACGGCGCCTCTGGCGCATAATGTACCTTTGCCGGCTTGCGCGCGCTTCCATCGCGCACCGGCCACAGCCTCCCGCTACTGTCAACAGCGGTGAGATAGAGTCCATCAAGTAGCCAAACGACTGTAGCACCATGACTTCACAGATCTGGACGAGAGGCGATGAGCGAAGCCGCGAGCGCACGAAGTCGCGGCCGCGACGTCCGCGCGTAGCATCGCGCCTCCCACATGAGCGAGACGATGACCACCAGGTCACCCTCGTCAAGCGGCGCGTCCGAGAGCCACGGGTTGAACCGCATGAACGCCGAGTGCTGCTGCGCCGCCATGTACTCGACAGCCTGTGTCTCGTTGGCCGCAAACGATGCCGACGTCAACGTCTCCATCACGTTCTTGAACGCATTGATCTCGCGCATGTGCAGATTGCCCGAGACCAGCGACGTCGCCAGGCGGTTGACCGTCGAGCCTGACCCGCCCGACGAGTGCAGAATCTTGGGAATGATCCGCGGCGAGAGGTCGTCGACAGAGCGCGGACCGCGCGCCCGCGCCGTCCCAGTCCCCAGGTTGACCACGTGCGCCACGTCGAGGTCCGCCGTCTCGAGCAGCGCCGGGATGACCGGCGAGTTGTACACCAGCGCTCCGTCGCAGAGCACGAGGTCTCGGTGCAAGACCGGGTCATGGAACGGATGCGGCGGGAAGAACGTCGGCGCCGCCGCCGTCGCCAGCAGCGCGTCGGTCACGGTGCCAGCGGCAGTGCCATCAAAGGCAAACTTTGACGACGTCTCGTAGTTGCGGAAGAGGAAGGTGGATGGCGGAAGTAGCGTCGCATTGGTCGCAACCACAAAGACCCGCGACGCCGTGAAGCTCGACATCATCACATCCTTGCCAATTAGGGAGTCCACAATGCTTGCCAGTCGCGCTGGCTCGTACGGCGGATCCGACCGTGCAAAGACCTCGGCGGCAAACTCAAAGTACAGCCGCGAGCAGTCGTCGAGCGAGAGGCCCTTGATGCCAAGCGCTGCCGCCAGGATCCCCCCTGTCGATGTCCCGCAGAGAACGTCAAAGACGTCTGTGACCTGCAGCGCGTCACCGCGCGAACACAGCGCGCTGCACTCGGCCATGAGCTCGCGCAGGAGCTCGACCAGAATGAGCCCACGGATGCCGCCGCCATCTAGTGCGAGCACGTTCGCGCTTCCTGACCGTGACGCAAGAAGCGCCGCAGCATCGTCTGCTGTAAACGGCTCTTCCTGGAACGAAAGCAGCGCTGCAAGAAGCTGCTCGTGTGCCAGCAGAGACTCATCCGAGGTCAGGAGCCACTCGATGTTAAGCCCAGCGTCGACAAGGGCGTGGAGGCAGGCATAGTGCCGGACGAGGTCACCAGAGCTCGGCAGAGCGTTGCGGATCGACTCGACAATGGCGACGAGTGCCGGCCGGAACCGCGGATCGTCGCCGGTCATGCCGCCAAAGACCACAAAAGCACGCAAGAGGTCGACCGAGCCCAACGCCGCAGCTTGTTCCACGTGCCGTGGTTCAAAAGGGGCACCGAGCTGCAGGAGTGTGCACACAGAACTGACCACCTGTCGGACCTTGGGCAGGACCTTGTTCTTTTTGCGGATCCGCTTGGCAATCGTCGGATCGTTAGCCTTGGCCAGCTCACCTTCCAGTGCCGCCAGTGTCGCCACGTGGTCCGACACCGCCGCCATTGACCAGTCGAGCGCCCGACTCCCGCCGTGGCCAAGCAGCACCAGCTGCCGGACACACGAGACAGCGGCAGCTTCGACTGCAACCCGCATGGCATCCTCGCCCTTGCTGTTCTCAGTCTCTGGAGCGACGCCGTGGAGAACGAGCGATTTGAGAATCGCAGCCTCGTTGAGCGAGGCCGCGACGTGGACCACCGTGTTGCCGGCCGCGTTTGGTACCGAGAGCTCGGCGGCAAGGCCGCTCGCGCCCTTCACCGCGGGATCCGCAAGCAGCGCTCGGAGGAGCCACAGATACAGCGGGTGCAGATCCGGATCAAGCGAGCTGGGCAACGGCTTGGACGAGACAGCCAGGCCGGCACCCGGTGACGTGGGCGGCGCCACCGGATGCTGGGCAGCAGGTGCGACGCTGGTGCTGGCGCCGGCAGAAGCGCTCGCCTCAGTCTCAGCCTCGGCCACGGCCTCGGCCGCAATCTCGAGCTCAAGCTCAAGCGCCATGTTTTGGGCCGGATCGGCAGCCGCAAACTCAGGATCGCCGATCAGCTCGATGGCGATGTGCAGCGGTGTGTTGCCGAGCGAGTCACGGATAGTCATCAGCGAGCCGCCGGTCTTGACAAACTCGACAAAGTCAAGCAAGCCAGACGCAATGGCAAAGTACAGGACCTGGTCGGCCGGCGGCGTGGCGAGCGTCGTCCGGGCCGAGAGATAGCCCGGCAGATCCTTGCGGAGAATGTACTTGCGGATCGGGCTGAGGAACTGCGAGGTGGCCGGCGACGGCGGTCCAGTCAGTGGCGGCGCCGATATATAGGCGGCAACAAGTGGATCAAGCCAAACCGCGCGCTCGTAGTCCTCCAGCATCGAGGTGTAGGTCTTGGACGATGACGAGACGCCGTGGAGCGACGAGCCGTACTCGTTGATGATGTACCCGCCCACAACCAACCGATACGTCGATGTCCGGCTTCCTGCCCACCGCAGCAGTGCCACAGCATTGTACGCTGGTGGAGCAAACGAGACCTCGGGTGGATGGAAGGTCTTGAACTTGCTGGTGTTGGAGGCTTCGTCGGCCCTGGTGTACGACGAGAGCCACTCGGCGGCTGCCGACGTCATGCGCCTGATGAGTCCAGCCATGGCGTAGTGTGTAGCTGACTTGAGCCCTGATGCCTGATGAGAGAGATACCGCTGGTAGTGTGTGCCTGTACCTGTGTGCCTGTCTCGCTGTGGCTCTGTCTCCCTTCCTCACCTCTCAGAACAGAGGAGTCGTGTGGTCGGTCGCGTGTGCGGGCTGACCGGCGTGCTCAGCTTCTTCAGCTAGACGCCACTGCTGCTGCCAGTGCCACTGCTACCGCCACCGCCACCTGGTGGCAGAGCATCCAAACCATCACGATCCATAGCCATGGCCATGATCGATAGCCATGATTGATAACCACAATGAGGGATCGATGACTTCAATGAGGAAGCGCAGCAATCAATTCTATTCGATTGGAGTGTGTGTCGGTCGTTCGTTGACTGGCCAGCAAAGCAGCAAAGCATACATGGCCAATGACCGACACTGCCACCACGCGTGAGAAAGAGGGAGAGCCACCGAACCGGGGGAGCGACAGCTTCTCTCAGACAGGCAGCATGGCGGACGCGCTGCAGGCCGAGAATGAGCAGCTGCGGCAGCAGATTCAGACGCTGACCCAGGAGAAGCAGGCCACACTGCAGCGTGTGCAGGTATGTTGGCAATAGTGTAGCTTGCCGCCTTCCCCTCCCCTCCCCCCCCCCCCTCGGTGATACGGGTGGCGACAGCTGGCCGACCGACGCCGTTTTTTTGGCCGACAACGCTTCCATTTTTTGCTCAGGCAGGGGCATAGAGGCGCTCCCCGAGGTGGGAACCATGCCTTGGGGTATGGTGGGCATGCCTTGTATCTGTGTTTCCTTTTGGGGCGCTCTGGGTGCTGTGTAGCGTGGGTGGTGGAGGTCGGGTCGTCCCGCCGGGTCGCCGTCGGTTCTTGGCTCGCCTCGGCAGCCTGTGAGTCCGCCAACCCTCCGCCGCTTGCTGCATCCCCCTTCCCCTCGCGCCCAGTGTGAGCAGGAGGACAGCGGATGCGAGGGATAAGTAGTTGGCGGAAGCAGAAGGGGTGACCCGCGTCGAGCTTGGGCATAGTCCCCCACTCTGCCTGAAGAGCAAGCGAGGCGCGGAGGAATGCGAGCCGGTGTCGGCTGCCGAAAACCGCATGTTCGAGTTCAGTCGGCGAGCAAGTGCGGAGGGGGGAGGGGGGGGGGGGGGGCAGAAGGAGGGAACGAGTGGGGAGTGGGCGGAGCAGAGCTTGTCGGCTGGTGGAGGGAAGGGGTGTGTACCCGGGGTAGCAGAAGGAGCACGGGAGAGCGGGTAGAAGCACGGGAGAAAGTGTCGGTATGCGGGGGTGGCGGCGGCGACTCACAGTTATTGGCGACGTTGAACGAACAGGTCAAGCTCTCGCAGCTAATTGCGCAGAAGAATCAGGCTGCCAACCTTGTTGCAGAGCGGGAGGCGCAGAACAAGCAGCTGCTGGAGCAGCTGCAGAACCCATCTGAGCAGCCGAGCGACGACGTGGAGCAGATGACGCTGGAGGAGCTGCGGCAGCGGGTGGCGGCGCTCGAGTACGACCGGTCGACGCTGCAGCAAAAGATCAAGACGCGACTCTCGGGCCTCATTTCTGAGAAACACCAGAAGACGCAGCGGATTAAGGAGCTTGAGCAGCGGCAGGTGAACCCGGCCGAGCTGCAGAGCCTGAAGGAGAAGATTCAGGACCTGTCCGAGGAGCGGATGGAGCTGACGCAGAAGATTGCCGAGGCGAATGCGCAGCTGCAGGACGTGCAGGTCTGGCTCCACCAGAACCACGAGCTTCGTGAGCAGCTCGACCAGCTCATGGTCGAGTCGCGGCAGATCCAGCAGCAGATCACGGACATCCAGCAGGCGCACGACAAGGCAGCGTCCGAGATCCACGAGTACTCGAACCAGATTGCGCAGCTGGAGGAGATGAATGCCGACTACGAGAAGAAAATCCAGGAGCTGAAGGAGGCCAACCGGTCGGCGTCGGCGGCTGTGGAGGAGAACCAGGCGCTGCGTGCCGAGGTGGCTTCGCTCTCTGCGCAAAGGCAGCAGATGACGCTCCAGCTCACACAATACGAGCAGTCGACGACGACGGCATCGGCACAAATCTCGGCCGAGTTGTCGGCGCTCCGGGCCAAGGTCTCGGCCTCCGAGTCGGAGATGAACGAGCTGCAGGCTCAGATGACCGAGGCCCAGCAGAAGCGCGACAAGGCCCTCGAGGCTGTCGAGGCGCTCCGCAACCAGAAGACCGCCCTCTCTGCCGAGAAGAAGGGTCTGCAGACGCAGATGCAGCAGATGCAGCGCAAGGCCGACATCGACGCCATCGAGAACGAGCAGTACGAGCGGACGCTCAAGGAGATCACCGAGTCCAAGAACCTCCTCACCGCCCACATCAAGGAGCTCGAGGCCGAGATCGAAAAGGGCCAGGAGTGGGACAAGCAGAACAAGCAGCTCCGTGCTGACATGAAGGTTCTCCGCCAGGAGAACTCGGCTCTGGAGCAGCAGCTCATCCAGCTCGAAAAGGGCTTCCAGGTCACCGATGCCTCGGCCTCGGACGCGGCCGCCTCGGACGCTTACAACGACGTGCCCGACGAGGATATTCTCGGCTCGCTGGCAGCATGAGCTCCACCTCCTGCCTTCAATCTGTTGCTTCTCGCAGCCGACCGCAGCCGGCCGCAGCTGGCCTTGTGAAACACACACCCCTCCCCCCCAACCCATCGCCGCGTTGCCTGCGAGTATCCAAGGAGCGCGAGCAGCACGTGCGGACGCGAGTGCAAACGACCACCGACGTCCACGCCTCTGCCACTCGACGCTCAGGCGAGAAAGAGAGATCATGGCTGCGACACGCAAGCTTCTAGTCATCATCAACGCCCTCTTCTTCATCTGCGGTGCCGGTATTGCTGCCATGGGTGGCCTTGCGCTCTCCGACACCGACATGGGGCTTTCGCTGGTGGACAAGAACCTAGGCATGGGTAAGTAGGACGGAGACGGGAAGGAAGGGGGGAGGAGGGGAGGGGGGGGGGGGGGGAGGGGTAGGGAGGGGAGGAGGGGGGGA
>NW_013657671.1:334303-336099 GCF_000142905.1 Thecamonas trahens ATCC 50062 | reverse complement strand
TATACCAGCGTCGTGGTGTAGTGTTTCATCCCTGTCTCTTTTTTTTTGGGTGCCTGGCAGTTGAGGAAGTTTTCTGTTATATCCTAACCTTCCAAGACGCTTCCCATGGCTTGGCCACGCGATCGAACCCGACCTGATCGTCGGGAAATCGTAAGGACCCGGAGAAAGAATCCCGTAGGGTGTCCATCATCGGCGAGCAGTCCCGCGGCGCACGACCCGCGGTGGGCGTTCTCCTCGTGAGGGCTAAAATTTGTCATAAGGCATTTCTGTTCGCTTTCGTGTTACGAGGGGGAAAAAAAGGGGGGGGGATCGTCGGTCGTGGTCGTTCCCTTTGATGGTGGTTTATGGGACACAGCTCTGGTGGTGCTCGGCGGGCTGGTGGCGCTGGTGGCGCTGCTGGGCATGTGCGGCGTGGCGCTCAAGTCCAACATGGTGCTGCGGCTGTACTTTTGCCTCATGTTTATTATTGTGCTCGCGGAGATCTTTGTGGTCGTCTTCTCGATCACCCAGCGTGCGCAGATGGAGCACCTGCTCTCCAAGGGCTGGCGCAACGCTGGGCAGGGCATGCGCAATGATTTCCAGCGCAGGGAGCACTGCTGCGGGTTTGAGACGCCGACGTCGCCGTCGAACACGGTGTGCGAGGCGTGTCCGGACCTGGGCAAGTGCCGGCTGCCTGGGTGCAAGGAGGCGCTGGAGCACGAAGTGAAGAAGAACCTGCTCATCATCGAGATTGTGGGCTCGGTGGTGGGCTTGCTCCAGCTGATGGGCCTGATCTTTGCCTGCTGTGCCATCCAGGCCAAGAAGCGTGAGCAGCGCGCCCGCTGGGAGCACGGCCGCCCGCTCCTTGGCCCGACCTCGGAGCGCTCGATCAACGCCACAGACTCGGCCTTCCCGCGGCCTGTGGTCTCGTCGGCCACAGTCGGCGCCAAGACCCACAACTTTGAGCCGGTCGCCCTCTACGACGACAGCCTGCGTGGCGAGTCGAGCCGGCCTACGCCTGCGGCCACCACGTGGAAGCCCAAGTCGACGGCCGAGATGATCCAGGAGATCCGCGCCGAGAAGGAGGCCGAGCGCCAGCGTGCGCTCAAGGACGGAACGCCCGACTTTTGATCCATCACAAACACACACACACACACACACACACGTACTTTACGATGCACACGCTTCCGTTAACACTCACTTCTTCTTGCGCTTGAGGTTGAGCCCGCGTTTCTTCTTGGTTCGCCCTGCGAACGTCGAAGCCACCACAGGTCGCTTGCGCTTGGGACTCGACGAGAGGCCGCCTACACCAGCACCACCCGACGCGGCTCCAAGCACAGCGCCTAGCGAGATGGTCTCCAGCCCGTGTGAGGCAAGGAGCGCATTGGCCTCCTCAATCTTACGCTCCAGCTCGTGGTTCCGCTCGCTGGCAAGCTGGAGGGCGAGGGCGAGCTCGTTACGGACCGACTCGGCCGACTCGACCTTGGCCACCAGCGACTCGATAGAGGGTGCCGATGACGAGCTTGCTGGCGTGCCGGCAATGGCAAGCGCGGGCGCGACGCTTGAGCCAGACGCGCCGGCGTGATGAGGAGTAACAGCGGCTGGTGGCGGCTGGCCCAGGCGTGGCGCGGCAGAGGCGAGCGCAATCAGCAGCGCCTCAAGATTACTCCGAACGGCAGTCCTGCTCAGCTTGGCGAGTTTGATGATGACGTTGTGCTGGGCATGGCGAAAGGTGATCTCCATCTTGCCAGAAGCGACCAGACCGGCGATGACGGCGTCGTCGATGACCGGATCAGCGAGAGCGGCGACAGCAGCGT
>NW_013657671.1:331610-333643 GCF_000142905.1 Thecamonas trahens ATCC 50062 | reverse complement strand
GGAGGGGGAAGGAAGGAGAGAGGGATTGTGTATGGAGCGAAGAGGGAGGGGAGGGAGGAGGGAGTGGGAGGGAGGGAGTGGGAGGTCATGGTTGGGCACGTGGCCCGGGTGGGGTGCGGGCTGAGGCGGTGCCTGGTTTTTTCTCTGCCTCTGCGACCACAATGGTGAGGGGGGGAGGGGGGGGGAAAGGGGAGGGGGGGGGGAGGGGAGAGGAGGGAGGAGGGGGTGACGAGAATACAAAGAGCATGGACGAGGAGGGGAGGGGGGGGGGGGGCTAAGGGGGAAAGGGGGGGGGGGGCCGGGGGAGGTGGGCGACGGGCAGGGGCGCGGGGGCGGGCGGGCGGGGGTGTCTGGCCAACGGGAGAAACTCATGCGTTGTTTGCTGCTGGACACGGGCGGGTGTGGGGAAAGGCACTCGAGACAAAGCAGGAGATAGAAGCAGGACAAGAAGCAGCACACGACTAGCAGCTCCAGCCCAGTACCGCAAGAGCAAGAACAAAGAGCAAGAGCAGGAGCAGGTAACAGTTGTTGGTCCTTGTTTTGAAGAACAAGACTCACGATGGCGCTGTTCAAGAAGAAGGGCAAGGACGGGAAGAAGGGAGTGGACCGGTACATGGACATGGTGCAGCTTGTGGTGGAACCGGACCTTGCGTTTGTGACAGCGATTACCAACGCATGCCATGTCTCCAAGCAGGCGGCGATTCTGGACTCGATCGTGTACATCATGGAGCGGCAGGAGAAGACGATCGAGATCATCAAGCACGGCATCACGCAGACGGTGAAGGAGACGCAGGACGGCGGAACGCTGTTCCGCGAGAACACGACGGTGACCAAGCTGATGACGGCATACGCCAAAACAATAGGCAAGAATTACCTGGTCAACACGCTCAAGCGGCTGGTGACGCTGCTGTTCTCGTCGACCGAGGGCTTTGAGGTGAACCCAGCCAAGGCAGACCCGGACGAAGACCTTGTGGAAAACCTCAACAACCTGATGGACTGGTGCGAGCGGTTTGTGGAGCAGATTGTGCAGACCGTCGACGCGGCGCCGATCCAGTTCCGCGAGATCTGCCAGCATCTGCAGGTGGAGACGGCGCCCAAGTTCCCCAAGTCGCAACACATGGTTGTGGGCGGCTTTATCTTCCTCCGCTTCTTCTGCCCGGCTATTCTCTCGCCGCAGCAGTCGGGCCTGGCCAACGACCTGCCGACGCCCGAGCAGCGTCGCCGTCTGGTCCTGGTCGCCAAGGCGCTGCAAAACCTGTCCAACGGTGTCCAGTATGGCTCCAAAGAGGCGTACCTCAACGCCATGAACGAGTTCTTCGACGACTACCAGGGCATCCTCTACAACTACTTTGACGCCATGGCCACCCTTCCGGACTCGCATGTCGTCTCGTCGGCCCCAACCTCGGGCCTCGTCCAGCTCGAGGACTCGGACCTGCCCTCGCTCCACTCGCTGCACAAGTTTGTCTACGAGTCCAAGGATGCCATGGTGGCCGCCATGGAGAAGGAGGGCAACGCAGAGCTGCTGGCCAACTTCCATGCCATGCTCGAGGCTCTCGGCACGCCGCCGAAGACCTAGCTCCTCCCCTCCCCCCCCCCCCCCCCGCAAGCAACCTGATCAAATATATGCAACCAGAGTCGTGTGTAGTGCAGGAAGGGTGCCGTCATCCCGTCATCATTCTCATCATCATCATATGTGCGCGTGTGTGTGTGTGTGTGTGTGTTGTGTGTTTGTTGCACCGAGAAGCGTTGGCACAAGAGGCGGGCCGGCGACGGTAGGAAGGCCGGGCCAGGTGCCATCTTAGTGATGGCCATCAGCCTGCTTCTCACCGTCCTGAGCCGACCACCAGACATCACCCGAGGCAGCAAGGCTCTTCTCAGCAGCGACGTGCGAGGCGAGCGACGAGTGGCGGACGACACCGTAGACGAGGCCTGCGGTGAAGGCGGCGTAGCGGGCGAACTGGATCCATCACGCGCGGGTGGGGTGGGGGGGAAAAACTATTTTTAAAAAAATTTTCCGCAGGGGGGGGCTCATC
>NW_013657671.1:308899-331318 GCF_000142905.1 Thecamonas trahens ATCC 50062 | reverse complement strand
ATCAACTGACGGGGGGGGGGGGGGAGGGGGAAGGGGAGGGATACGAGAGAAAGGACAGGGTATATGGGGTAGCGGTGGTGGGGTGGACGTGGGCTGCACGAGGGGGGAGGGGGGAGGAAGGGGAGGGGGAGGTCGGCGGCTGTGGCGGGGAGAAAATTAGGCCGCGCGACATGGGTATGGGCATGGGAGGAGACGGGGAGGGAAGGGAGGCAAAGGGGAGGGGAAAGAGGGAGGGGCCGTACCTGGACAGTGGTGGGGGTGGGCATTGTGGAGAGAGGGAGAGGGGTGGGCCTGGATGTTGGGTGCGGGAGGTGGGGGTGGGTAGGGAGGGTTGGCTTGGGGGTGGCGGTGGTCGCCTGCGATGGGCAGGCGTGGACGGCGGCGTGGACGGATTAAAAGGTAAGGTGTGTAGGCCACATTGTAATCGAGTACGCTACATGGTGTCGAGGTAGTGGAAGCAAAACAGGCAGCCCATGGCGAGCATCCACGCACCAGACTCGCCAAAGGCGATGAGGGTGTAGTAGTAGCCGGCGTTGTAGAGGCCAGTGTCGCACTTGGCCTCGGACGAGGTAAAGACAAAGATCGACGAGATTCCGGCAACAAGGACCATCGAGGCGGCGACGACGGCAGTGGAGAGCATGCACGCCGTGTGGTAGACCTTGGCGGTCATTCGGGCCTCGCCCGGCGACGATGACGACGGCGGCAGCGAGGTCTTGGTCATCACGGCGCGGATGCGGGCGTAGAAGAGGCCCAACGAAGTGCAGGTCAGCATGCCAAACCAGGTGGCAAGGAGGGCCAGTCCAATGTTGATCTTTTTGTCGCATGGATCGTCGTAGTTGACGTACAGAATGGCCGAGCAGGTGATAAAGACCACGAGGTTGAACACAAACACCGTGGTGGCGACCCCGATGCGGATCCAGTCTCCGCAATCCAGCTTGGCTTTGGGCTCTGCCATTCGCCGCGTCACTGCAGGTACTTGCTCGGCTTCGGCCGGCTCAGCAACCGCCGCCCGTGACGCCGCCGTCGATCGCCCTCCCTTGCTCCGCCGCACCCGCTTGTTGCGCTTTGCCTGCGGCTCGTCGACGCCTCCGGCACCACCATCACCGCCTGCTGCTGCACCAATCGCGCCAGCCGATGCTCTCCCCGCCGCCGCCGCTGTTCCGATTGTCCGTGACTTGCGCCTGGTGTGCTTGGGCGCGTACCGCCCGCCCACCAGCCGCCCAAACCTGTCACGCTGTGGCTCGACATACTCGGGCGGCTGGGGCTTGTTCTCACCCGCGCCTGCCTGTGCCGACCGTGCTACCCGCGGAACGACGTCCTCCAGCTCTGCGCATGCCGAGAGTGAGTAAAGGCAGGGGAAGGGGGGGGAGGGGAGGGGAGGGGGGGAAGGGATATTGGCGGGGCGTACCGGCTGAGCCAGAGCCTGTGTACGACGCCGACGACCATGACGACGACGACGGTGCAGGCACTGTAGGGAGCGCATCAGGTCTCATAGACAAGACAGCCGCGCCGGAGAAGTCGAGTCAGGTCTCGAACTGACTACTGCCTGTTCCCCTTCTCCTCCCCCGTCCTCTCTGCCGTGCAACGGCTAGTGATGCACGGCCAGGGAGTCGCCAGCCAATGCCCGGCCGCCGCTGGCTCATGGCACCAGGCTCCGGCTCAGCGGGCCACACACACACACACAGAGCGAACCCGTAAGACGTCATCATCACCATCAGTTATGTCCATGTGTTTCTTTGACCCTTTTACTTTGCTACGCTCCGGCTCCGAAACCTCAGATCACAGCCGATTGCCCGCACCTTGGCGCCCCAGGTGACGACGATACCCGTGCCTGGCTGGCGCCCACCGCAGTCGTCCATCATTGGCCATCGCCACAGCCACACCCGCACGCATCCCTCTCTCGCCTCTCATTCTCACGTACTTGCACCTCATGAGCTCTGCACCCGACCAGCCGCCACCGGGAGCCGAGAGCAATGACCCGCTCGAGGTCCTGCACCACCTCTTTGCCCGCATCGAGTACCAGCGGGAGGTTGCCGAGGCCGCCCGCCACAAGCTCGCCGCGCTGCGGACGACTCAGAGCAGGCTGGGCGATGCAGGACGGGCGCTGAGGGCGCTTCCGCAGCCGCCGCGGCGGCATGCTTTTGTCTCGCTCCACACCGCCCTCTCGACGGAGGATGTCGACGCATCGGCTGCCATCGCCGCCGCAGACGGGCCGGCGGCGGACCACGTGGACCTCGCCGATCCGCGCAACATCGAGCCGGGCCTCAAGTGGGTCGACGCCCCAGTGACCGGCCTCGTTGCCGCCCGGCTCCCACACAACGTGGCGTTTAATGTTCTGGATGCCCGCGCTGCGCGGCTTGCCCGCGACATCGACGCCGCCATTGCAGAGTACAACGACGCCGTCGCACGGCTCGACCTCCTCGAAGTCTCGCTCCGCGACTCGACTGGTGTCCAGCTGCTCCCGCTCACCGTCGCCAGCAGCGGCTACAAGGTCTGGGCCCGCGATCTGTACACTCAGCCCAAGGCTGCATTGATTTAACGTCTCGCAGGCCCCGAGGCCTTGGAAATCGAGTAGTTGAGACTTGCGATGTACCGCGCCACCACCTCAACCGTGACCAGAGCGACGGCTTCGCTGAGAATAGCCTTGACAGCCGAGCCCTCGAGGCCGGTCTGTCGCCCAGTCGCATTCGGTCCTTCAGCGCCAATGAGCATCTCGGAGCCCGAGACGACCGGCTCCAGGTCGGGGAGGATGCCGTTCTTGCCGTAGACGGGTATCTGCGGAATGAGACCTTGCACCCGGGCCCTCATGGCCGGGAGCTGGACTTCGACAAATGGCGTGAGGCCTAGAACCGTGGCCGGTGCGTCGCTGCTGCTGGCGGTGATGGTGTCGAGCAGCGGGACAAGCTGGGAGTTACGAGCGACGATAAAGGCCTGCAACAGCCGGTTCCGATGCACCTCGGTCAGCTGCAGCCAGTGTGCAAACTTGAAGAGCGTGGCCAACGCCGCCTTGATCGCCGCCTTGCGCATCACAATGATGAGTGTGACGTACGAGTGCCGGCCCAGGTAGGCCGGAAACACGGAGCAGACCACAAACTCTAGCGCAGTCTCGTTGACAGACTGCAGGACCCGCGCCACATGCAGCCGCGCCATTCGGAACGTGTTCGAGCCAAACGAGAAGCCTGGTGCGTCACACGCCGCCGTCGCCGTCATGTACCGCAGCTCGGCTGGCAAATGCCACATGAGCCACATGAACTTGTCCAGCTTGTCGTCGCCTGACCACGTAAACTCGGCAAGCGGAACATGGTCAGGCGAGAGCACCGCCGCCTGTGGTGAGAGCGCTATCGTGTGGATCACAAGCTGGACGACTTCGTATAGCACCGCAGCCTGCAGCCCGCGCTCGGCCTGGATGTACGCCGGCGTAAAGAGCTCGATATTGCCGCCTTGCCGCAGAACCCGCCCCACGTTGATAAGATACGTGTTGACATGTTCCTCCATCGACGGCGTCAGTGAGTTGTGTCCGACGGTGAAAAGCGATGAGGTCATCAGCCGCGGGAGCCGGGTCAACAGGTTGCCATCCAGCCGCAGCGTCCGTGCCGACAGGCTCCGCACGCTTATCTCCTGGCTCGGCGAGAGCTCGCCGGCCACAGCAGGCACGTCCGAGATGACATTGTACGAGAGGTCTAGCACCGAGACTGTGCCCTTCAGCCACGCACTCACCGGAAACTCGGCAATCTGGTTGTGCGACGCCACAAACTGCCGCAGTGCAGGCACCGCCAGCAGCGCTTCAAAGTCGCTGAGCTTGCGGAGCCGGTTGTGCGAGACGTCGACCACCTCGATGGCCGGCGGTGCAAAGCCGGCCGGGAACGAGTACAGCTGGTTCGACGACACGTCGAGCGTCCGGAGCTTTTCGAGCGCCACGATAGAGCCCGGCAGTGATGCGAGGTGATTGCCCTGCACCTCAAGGCTTGTCATGACAGTGAACGACCCAAACACGTCCGGCAGCACAGCAAGGCCGCAGTGCGCCACGCGGAGCGCAAGAAGCGAGCACAGCCCGCCGATCTCAGCCGGAAGCGTCTGCAGCCTCGAGTGGCGGACATCGAGCGTATGAAGTGCTGTCAGCGCTCCGATCCCGGCCGGGAGCGAGCGGAACCCACAATGAGACACATTCAGCTCCTTGAGCTCGACAAGCGAGTCAAGCGTGGTAGGCAGGTCAAACTGGGCAGCCTTGCGCTGGAATAGCTCGTCCTCAACATTTGCAAAGAACGAGAGCCCCGTCACGAGGTACTCGTCACTCACAGTTGCCTCAGCCACGCCGCCGCCAAGTACCAGTGTCTCGGCCGCCACCCGCTCCGGCTCGTTGAGGCAGACCTCACAAAGCAGCCGCCCCTCGGTGCACACAAGGCACTTGTACAGCTTGGCAGTAGACTTGCACACCATGCAGCCGACAAACGAGAGGCCGCTTGTGACCTGGCTGTGGCAGTGCGACGCCAGAATCGGCTCATATGCGTCAGCTTCCGCCGCACTCGAAGCCACGTCCGGCTTGTTATCCGAGATGTCGAGGCGTGTGAGCGCAGTCCAGTGGCGAACCACATACGGGTCGAGCTCCTGGAGCTTGTTGCCCCGGAGATCCAGCGTCTCCAGCTTGATCAGGCTGGCCATCGAGTGCGGAAGCCGCAACAACATGCAGTTGCTGGCACGCAACACTGTGAGTGCCTTGAGCTTGCCAATGCTCTGGGGCAGCGACCTCAGCTTGTTGTCCGACACAGAGAGCTCAGTGAGCGATGTCAGATGACCGAGCCCCTCGGGGAGCGACTCGAGAGCGCACTTGCTGACGTTAAGCTCTGTCAGCTTGCTGAGCTTGAACAGGGTGTCCGGGAGGGAGCCGAGCGGATTGCGCGAGAGCACAAGCGCGGTGACGTCCGGGTTCTGGAAGACTTGCTGCGGAATGAACTTGAGATCGCGCGACGAGAGGTGGAACACCTTGCTGCCCTGGCCCTGCGAGACGGGAACCGCCACAAGCTGACCGTTGACATCGCGGTTGTGGAGGTAGTCCATGTGCGAGGTGCGGCTGACGTCCACAAGCTGCGCCGCAGCCACGGGCGCCGCAGCCTTTTTGGCAGACGCCGACTTCCGCTCCGCCAGCGTTTTGGGCCTGCCTTGGTCGCCACGACCGCCAGCGCCGGGCTTCGCAAACATCGCTGCCTTGGGCGCAAACATCGCCGTCGGCGACGAGTCAAAAACAAAGGTCGTTGCCGGGACAGACGGCGATGTGTAGGCACCGGCGCCGGCCATCGCCCCGCTCGCCTCCACGCCTCCAGGCTCGTCGGCTCCAGGCTCCTCGCCGCCATCGTCCGACTCGCTGAGTCCTCCGCTCGAGTACTCGTCAGCTTCCTTGCCCGCTGCCTTGGCCGAGACCCGGCTTGCCTTGTCAGCCCCGCCCTCGGACGCCGCAGACGGTGAGGCCGAGCCGAAGCGCGACGCTGGCGACGCCGACGAGAACCGCGACTTGGCCCCACCCGAGCCGAACTTGAACACCATAGGCTTGCGCTGAGGACTTGCGCTCGCCCCTTCTCCCTCCTCCTTGCCCTTGTTGACCGCGTGCTTAGAGTCCATGGTCGGCAGAGCGGTATGCTTTGTGGAGACTTCTGAAGGTCTGTCAGAGTGTGTGTGGGAGGGGGGGGGGGAGCGGGTGACGTCTGCACGGTGATCTTCTATCGCTCCGTTTTCGATTCTGCGGCTTGGCAACTGCAGGCTGTAAGTTTGCTACGCGGCTCGTTCAAAGGTGGAGAAGCTGTCAGGGCGCGGGATAGTAGCAGGAGCGGCGGATTGAAGAACGAAACGGGCATAGTCCGAGGTCTGGAGACCGGCTGAAGCAAGGGCGTAGCCGATGCGAGCGCGCTCGTCTTGAAAGACTTGAACATTAGTGTAGCCAGCCGGCGCCTTGAAGAGCGGCTTTTGCGTCTGCGCATCTTTGTGGGCCTGCCAGGCAGCCGTGGGCTGGATCAAGCGCTTGGGATCAGGGGCGACGTGCGGGGCGACCTCACTGGCGAGGGCATGGAGTCGTTCGTCGCGGGCGGCATCGGCGGCAGCCTTGGCAGCGGCGGCAGCCTTGCGGCTGGCCACCTTGCGCTTAAACTCTGCCGCGCGATATGCGACGCGTGGGGCGTTTGAGCGGCGAGCGGCGGCCTTGGCGGCTTTGGCCGCGGCAGCAGCGCGTTCTTCGGCGCGCGCGGCGTCGCGAGCCGCGGCAGCCTTGTCAGCAGCGTATCGGGCCAGACGCTCAGCCTCTTTGGCACGACGTGCGTTCTCGCGAGCGACCTGCTCTGCTGCAGCCTGAGCAGCTGCTTGATCGGCGGCAGCTTGTTCAGCGGCTTCTGCTGCCGCACGTTCGTTGGCGATCTCGCGCCACTTGGCCAGCTCGGCATGCCAGACCCGGCGCAGACGATCAAACGCGGCGAGGTCGTCCGCTGCTGCTTGAGCAGCAGCAGCAGCAGCCTGAGCCTCCGTTTCGGACCGCAGCGCTGCTGCGGCCAGCTCTTCGACATCGCTGGCTAGCCCGGCAAGGAGAGTGGCGTGGAGCGAATGAAAGACCTTGGCGCGGCGAACAAAGGTCTCGTGGATGACACAGGCGTTGTGGGACTGGTGTGGAAGGAGTAGATGCAGCCGCTCAAACAGGTCTCGGCGCCAGTGTGGGTTGGATCTTGGTGCTTCGTCGTACTCTTTTTCGAACACAGCATGATCGCGGAGCGACCAACCGGCGCGCGGCCACAGTGCCAGCACGTCGGCGAATCGCTGGCCAAGCCGAGCTTCGCGATATGCATACGACGAGGCAAGCGCAGCAAGCTCAGATGTGGCGTCAGCGCGGACCCCATGCTCGTCCGGAGCTCCATCATGACGAGGCTCGAGCATGTCGCGCAGCTCTAGTGGGAGGCTCCCCACCACAGTGGTGCAGAGATACGCACGAGAGACAGCAGGAAAAGGGCGTTGAGAGTCGTTGTTCCCAGCAATGGAGGCCTCGAGGCGCTCGATGATCGGCTCGAGCATGACCAGATTGGCATCGATGGCAGCTTGCGCGTCGTCGAGGGCTTGGCGAACTCGGACGGCTTGGGCCTCGGTCAGCGATGCCCCGCGGGCGATGAGCGCTTGGGCGTACTGAATGCGGTCGAGTGGAAGCGGCGGAGCATTAATGGTGGCGGCGGCAATGGCTTCCGCCAGATCGAGCGGTAGGTCGACGTTGTCGGCGTCGTCGGGCTTCCCCACATCGGTGGCAGTGGCGGCGATGCGGGCGGCGGCAATCCGGAGCTCGCCCTCAAGCTGGGCGCGTTGGCGAGTGTACTTCTCGGCTTGGATCATCCACTGGCGCTGGGCTCTGCGTGTGGTGGTCGACTTGCGGGCCTTGCGGGCGGCCGAGGTGAGCTTGTCGGCAAAGGCAGCGACGTGCGACGACCGGGCTCTTGCCCGCGACAGAGCCAGCAGCGCCCGGCGGTCTCGCCCAGACATGCGGAGGGAGAGACTGCGGTGGGGTGGTACCTATGTGTGCGCGGGCGTGTGTGTGTGCTCGTGTGTGTGTTTGGTGTTCGTGTTGCGAACTGGTGGTGGTGGCGGCAGTAGTGCCAGTCGCTGCCTGCCTGCCAGGTGGTGGTGTGGTGCTCAAAGGAGCGCCAAAATGGTGTTTGGCGCGGGCGGGGAGAGCCGACGGCCGGCCTGGGCAGGGCGACGGGGACCGGAACAGGCGAAGCAAGTAGAGCCAGACTCCTCGCACTGCATACTGCATAAAGGCTGCAGACGGAATAAGGGGATGGCACGGAGCTTGGACGCTGCGTTTGAAGAGGCGCTGCGTGCGGGCGAGGCCGAGGAGGACGTGGGCGTGTTTGGCTCCCCAGGTACCGACCTGGTTTCTACGGCTGCTGTCCTTGCTGAGGCCCGGGCGGCTTCAGGGCGGAGCGCTGTGGAAGGAAGCGAGGACGAGGAAACGAGTGGAGAGGGTCAAGAAGAAGAGGGTGATGCCAAGATTGCGCATGGGCATGCGCTGCCGTACGCGCCGTCGCCGGCGCACTTTCAGGATGAGGTGGCTCTGCGGCGCGAGGTCTCGCGGCTCAACGCGCTGCTCTACGCCAACGAGTTGACCTTCCAGCGGACGCTGAGCCAGAACGACAAGCTCCGTGAGCAACTCGCGCAGGCTGCGCGCGAGGTGACAGAGGCGCAGAGCGCGGCGGGCGCGGCCAAGGAGGAGCTGATGCTGTTTCAGACCCGCAACGCGACGCCGCCCGGAGTGGCGCTGACCGAGCTACGCGGGCGGCAGCTACAGATGGTGACCATCGAGCGCGACCAGCTGCGGATGCACGTGGCAGCGCGTGACGAGACTGTTTCTCAGCTCCGCATGCAGGTTGGGCTCATCCACGACGAGCGCATGGACCAGATTGTCGCCTTGGAGCGCGAGATCGAGCGTCTTAACCAGTCGCTTGCGTCGGCGGCGGTGCTGGCCAAGTCGCGCGGTGCACGAGCCGACAAGCTTGCGGCCCAGCTTGCGACGCTCTCGCGCGAGGCCGACGAACGTGTGTACAACGCCGAACAGCGCGCAGCACTCGAGACTGCCAAGCTCCGCGAGCTTCGCTCAGAGGTCGAGGCTGAGTCGGCCCGCGCTGCGGCTGCTGAAGCACGGGCTGAAACGTACGCAGCGCGGAGCTGTGACGCCGAGGCTACAGCTGCGGCGCTGCAGGCATCGGCCACAGCACTGCGGGCTGATTTGGACGAGGCGCGGCGCCAGTTGGACACCGTGTCGGGCGGTCACGCGCTGGCCGAGATGGCTGCCGCATTTGATGCGCGGCTGGATGAGCTCCAAGGAGAACTGGCAGCAGCGAGGCGGGGTGCGAGTGGCATGATCGCACAAGCAGGCGAAGAAGCAGGCGACGATGCAGGTGGCGAGGCTGAGAAGAGCTTTGTTCAGGATCTCGGCGCCTACCTTGCTCCGGCGTTGTTCGAGCTTGGTGGAGACGAGACCGAGGTCGGTGCAGACGAGACGCAGGCTGTGGTCCAGCCTGACGAAACTAGCCAGAGCATCAGCTTCTCAGGCCGCACGGTCTTTGAGCAGCCTGCTGTTGCCGAAGCCGCTGCGCAAACCGAGGCCACTGACCGGCGCGAGTCTGAGACTCAGACCGAGGAGCAGGTGGAGGCGGTGGCACAGGCCTCGGCCAAGGCGTCCCCGCAGCTTGCAGCGGCGATTGCTGAGGTTCGGTCGTTGACAAACACCAACGCGCGGCTGGTGCACGAGCTGCACACAGCGCAAGCCGAGGTGCGTTCGGCGCGGGCCGGGCATGACACGGCTCTCGATGAGATGCGGCGGTCGCTCGAGGCGGTGGAGGCGCGGCTGGCGGACATGGCGGCAGCGTACACCGAGCTCCGCGACGAACACTCTGCGCTCCAGCACCGGCACGCCCTTTTGAGTGAGAAGCACCACGCGACGCTCGAGCAGCACCGCGAAGCACTACTGGCGCTCAAGGACTCGGCGCCGCACATCGCGTTCGAGACGCTGCGCGAGGAGATTGTCGCGCTCCACGCATCGTACGTCCGCGACAAGCGGGCGCTGGAGCGCAAGCTTCGCAAGCGCAGTGCGGCTGGCGGACCGGGCGTTCGCGACGTGGTGCCGGACGATGTTGAGCCGTGGGCCAACGAGAGCCACGAGCTCGATACCACGGCTGGCCTCGACCACACCGCTTTCCTCATCCGGCCATCGCCGTCGCCTGTTCGGTAGTAACCTGCTTGTGCGCTGATGGCAGTACCGTCTGTCACGAGCGACCACGACCCGCGGCGAGGACGACAGCAGTTGTCGGGCCTGTGTCTGCGTTTGTGTTCCCCTGTTTGTATCTTGAACAATGTTGTCAATGCCTCGTTCGGTTTCTTGGTCGGTGTCAGTGTTCGGGTGAAGTTGACCTGAAGCCACTTTTTTTGCGTCGCTGCCTTTGGTGTGCGGTCTCGGTCCCGCGCCAGCGCCAGTCTCGTGGCACTGCTCTTCCTCGTCTACGACGGAGATGCTTTCCCCCATTGCGTCCCCGGTGCGGAGAGGAAACCGTGCGCGGCCCAAGTACTTGCCCACGCCGGACCCAACTGTGTTTGACTCGCGGGCCTATGTGGAGAAGAGCCACAGCGCCAAGGCCAAGGCCTGTCCCTCACCACCGTCAAAGTCGCCTGCCGTCTCGCGGCTGTTCGCCCGGCGGCCAGGGGCCGACTCGGTCATTGTGCATTCGTCCGCCATGCTTGCGGCTACGCCGGTCACCACGAGCATGCCCTACCGCTCGCCATGTACGTGTATCTTCCTCCTTGTGTGTCGTTCTCTCCTCCACCTCTTCCTCTCCCGCCCCTGCAGGAGTTCCCCAGTCGCCGTCTGCCACCGCGTGATGGCGCGCATTTTTGGCGCCAAATGTCCCACACAAGGCACACTCACGGCGAGGATGGGTGAAATGGCAGACGTCTCGCCGTTCCCGGCCGAGCATGCATCCATGTTTGCAGCCGAGTTTGAGGTCCAGGGTCGGCTGGGCTCGGGCTCGTTTGCCGAGGTCTTCAAGGCGTTGTGGAAGGTGGATGGGCAGGTGTATGCGGTGAAGAAGAGCCGGCACCAGTTCCGCGGAACTCGTGATCGGCGACGGGCTATCCAAGAGGTGGAGGCCATTGCGGAGCTGCACTCGGATCACTGTGTCAAGTACTATCGGGCATGGGAGGAGGACGGATTCCTGTACATCCAGATGGAATTCTGCGCGCAGGGCTCGCTGATGAACTTCATTGACTCGCACGCGGTGCTAGAGGAGGAGCTCATCTGGCACGCGCTCATCGACATTGCGCTCGGGCTGGAGCACATCCACTCGGCCGGCTTCCTTCACTTGGACATCAAGCCGGAGAACATTCTGCTGGACCAGAACGGCTCGCTCAAGATCGGAGACTTTGGGATCACTGTCCGGCTCGAGGGCGGCTCGTCGCAGACGGCGGCGCTGGCCAAGGTCGACCTCGAGGGCGATCCGGCGTACCTACCGCAAGAGGTGCTGCAAGACGATCCGAGCAAGCCTGTGGGCTCAGGAGTAGACATTTTCTCGCTCGGGGCGACGGTGCTCGAGATGGCGGCCAACATCGAGATGCCGCGCGGCGGCCCTCTGTGGCACGATCTGCGCGAGGGCCGGCTCCCGTTGGAGGCAATGGAGCGGCACAAGCGGTCTGCTGAGCTTGTGGCTACTGTGCAGTGGATGATGGATCCGGATCCTGCCAAACGGCCGTCGGCGGCCGAGCTGCTGGCGCACCCGCCGATCCGGCGGCGGTCGCTCCACGAACGCAACGACGTGGATGGAGGCGGCAAGCTGCGGTCCAAGGTCCAGGCCTTTTGCGCTGCAGGTGCTCATCTGGTCTCCAACATTTTGGCGTCGCCGTTCCGGTCGATGACCAACGGCTCGAAGCTCGATGCGGAGCTCTCGCCGATTCACTCGCCGTCGCGGTCTGGCGAAGCATCGTCCGAGTCGTCTGACGCAGCACAGAGCAGCAGCCTGCCAACGTTTACGCTCTCGCGGCCAATGCGGGCTGGCGAGTCGGACTCGGAGTCGATTGACGATGAAGAGATCCGGGCCATGGGCTTCCCGTCGGCGGTTCTGTTTGACGATTCAGACGACGACGAGGCGTCGGTCCGCATGCGCGACTCACCGACGGTAGCGGACATTGGGAACATTTCGCGCCATCTTGGGTTTGATGACGACTCGGTGGACTGCAGCGACGATGACAACGAGGCCGTCGACGACAGCGAGCCTGCGGGCCTGCTCTTCTCGCCCGGCTTTGAGCTCGGCTCACCGGTCCGGGGCGGGATCACCATCGACGTCACGCCGGCATCTGCGGTCAAGTCGCCGCCGACTGGCGCGGTGGCGACGCCGACGACCGAGCTCTTTGCTGTTGCCGCCGACTCGCCCTCGTTTGTTCCGTCGTCTTCGTCGCGCATTGCTCTGCGCAAGCGCGTGTCTTCCAAGTTTGCTCCGCTCCAGGTGTCGACGGTCGGCAAAGTGAGTGCCAAGCAGCCGGCGCTGGTTACACCGCGCGGCGGATGGGACCTTGTTACGCCGCGGACAACATCTGACACGATCTTTGCCTTGCCTGCGGTGAAGAAGCAGTCGCCGCTCACATTTGCGGCGGGTGCCACGCCGGTCGCGGCGGGTGCGGCGTCGGCCAAGTCTACGGCTTCCACGCTCTCTGCTCTTGCGGTCGTGCCCGAGTGGGTTTCGGGCGCACGGGCTTTTGGGCCTGCGGCAGCCTTCGGTCTTGTGCTTGTTGTCGTGGCGGCGCTGCTGGAGGCGGTTGTGTTTTCGGCACCGGGCTGGTCGCTCTCGAGTTTGGGGCGTATTCTGATGCTCGGCGCGCTGGCCTCGCTCCTCATGCTGGCTTGCTCCAAGGCGTGGGTGGCGCAGCTGAAGGTACGCGATGTGGCGGCCATCGGGACGCTGGGGATGGGATACGCGGTGGTGCAGGCCGTGACGGCGTGAGTGCGGCGGCGGGTGGATGCTGGTGATTGCTTCGTGTACAAAGTTAAGAAATGCAAATGTGAGCCTCACACATGGGCGGGCTACGTGGTGAAGTCAAGAAGTGTGTCGATAAAGGCAGCGTGGAACCAAGCCTCGCCGCCGGGCAGCCAGTGAATGGCAGTGTTGACGAGCTTGCCCGATGGATCTGAAAGTGTCTCGCCGCTGGCGCTCACCCTGAGGGTGAGCGGAGTAAGGGCGAGGCCGGGGGTGTCGGGGAGGAGGCCCGATTGGGTGATGGTCATAAAGACGGCGGTGGGATCGAAGAGGTCCTCGGTCGAGTTGTGGCAGCAGAGCATGCCGGCCGGGCCGCAGACCTTGTACTGCGACCAGAAGCAGTAGCTGGAGAGGAGAGTGGTGACCATGGGGTGGTCGGCAGTGTTGTTGGCGGCGACGAGGGCGCGGAAGAGCGGGCCGTCGATGGTTGACTGAGAGGTGTCGATCGGAGCGAGGTGGACGGGCCAGGTCTGGGCAAAGAGGGCTTGCGACGCCGACACGTCCTCGGCAATGTTGTACTCTGGGCACGGCCCGGGCTTGCCGTCGTAGCAGGTGTGAATAGAGCCGCCCATGGCCGAGATGAGCGTGACACGGCCGGCGGCAGCTGGAAACCGCTTGGCCAGCGCCGCGAGGTTGACAAAGGGAGCGAGTGCGACGATAACGAGGGGCTCGGGCGAGGCGTTGAGGAGGGCGGCGGCGGCGGCGACGCCGTCGGTGTGAACGCCACCGGGGTAGGATGCGAGCGGAAAGTCGGCAGCCCAGGGGTAGAGCGGGCCAATGGTGTCATCTTGCTGGATGCCGATGCCAATGGGGATGTGTGAGGCGTTGTACGCCGTGAGATACTTTGCCACGATGTGCGCCCGCTTGACGGTGTCGTGGGCGGCAGTGGTTACCATCTTGACCTCGATGTGCGGCGAGGCGAGGAGGTAGGCGAGCGCCCACGAGTCATCGAACTCGTCGCCGACTATACCGTGTGTCTGGGGTGAGTGGGAGATGGAGGTGATGAGGGGGGGAGGCGGAGGGAGGGAGGGGGGGGGGGAGGGAGGGTGGGGGCGTACTATCCGTGTCGACGATGACGGCGAGGCGATGAGTGGCAGCCGCGGCAGGGAAGCAAGCCGCAAGAGCAAGGACGAGACAGCAGGCGGCGGCAAGGAGTGTGTGCCAGCCCATGGTGGAAGGGAAGAGGCGGGGGAGGTAGAAGAGTGCATGGGCAAAGGAGGGGGCGAGTATGGGGGCCGGGGCATCTCTGGCTGTTTGTGTTTGTGTCACGCGGCAATCGATGGAAGTCGATGGCTGGCAGCAGGGCAGGGGCGGGGCGCACGGCATTCTGTCGTTTCGGTGGACGGCACCCGACTCTCGCCCATCGACGATGTCGTCCAACCCGTTCGGTGACTCGCGCAAGGGCGACGACGCGCACCTGCGGGAAATCCTGGGAGGCAAGGACTCGAAGGAAAAGGTGACTGCAGTGAAGAACGTCATCTATGCCATGACTGTAGGCAAGGACATGTCGCGGCTGTTCATGGACGGTAGGTGCAGAGACGCAGCAGTAGCAGCAGCGGGCGGCAGGAACAGGGTGGCCGCATTGAAGCCCCAGGCAGCGGCCTGAAAAATTCGGGCAGGCGCTGCGGGGTGGGGGGGGGGGGGGAGGTCGCGGGTGGGGGTAGTGGGGTAGGTAGGTAGGGAGGGAGGGAGGGAGAGGGGTGTGGGCGAGGGAGTGTGGGTGGTGGGATGGGCGGGGTGTGTGGGGTAGTACTCACTGCCGACGGGCTGAATGGGCATGGGCGCGGTGTGCGGCTGGCTGGTTGTTCGGGGGCGGCGGCAGTGGTGAACTGCATCCAGACCAAGGACCTCGAGCTGAAGAAGCTGGTGTACCTGTATGTGATGAACTATGCGCAGAGCAAGCCGGACCTTGCGATTTCTGCCATCAACACGTTTCTCAAGGACACGCACAACCACAACCCCCTCATTCGGGCGCTGGCGATCCGGACGATGGGGTCAATCCGTGTGGACACGATGATCGAACACCTGACGGAGCCGCTGACTGCGGCGCTTCGGGACGAGGACGCGTATGTGCGCAAGACTGCGGCAGTGTGTGTGGCCAAGTTGTATGCGATGAACCGTTCGATTGTGGCGGACCACGGGTTTCTGGAGTCGCTGCAGGGCCTGCTGGAGGATGGCAACCCGATGGTTGTAGCCAACGCGGTGGCGGCTCTGTCCGAGATCCAAGCGACAACGACGGCGCCTGTGTTTGAGATCAAGGCTGCGACGCTGAACCAGATTCTGACTGCGCTCTCCGAGTGCACCGAGTGGGGCCAGGTGTTTATTCTGGACGCGCTTGCGCGGTACTCGCCGGTGGACCCGCGGGAGGCCGAGTCGATCATCGAGCGTGTTGTGCCGCGGCTGAACCACCGCAACTCGTCGGTGGCACTCTCTGCAATCCGGGTTCTTGTCAAGTACCTGGACTTTGTGACTTCGCAGTCGTTCATCCGGGCGACGTGCAAGCGGATGTCGCAGCCGCTCGCGTCGCTCCTCAACGACCAGGAAAAGCCGCCGGAGATCCAGTACGTGGCACTCCGCAACATCAACCTGATCATCCAGCGGTGGCCCAACCTGCTGACCTCGATCTCGCACGTGAGGATGCTGTTCTGCAACTACGACGACCCGATCTACGTCAAGCTCGAGAAGCTGGAGATTTTGGTCAAGCTTGCGTCCGAGTCCAACATTGAGCTGCTACTCCTCGAGTTTAAGACGTACGCGCAAGAGGTGGACGTGGAGTTTGTGCGCAAGGCAGTGCGTGCGATCGGGCGGTGCGCGATCAAGCTGGAGCGGTCGGCGCAGGCGTGCATTGACGTCTTGCTCACGCTCATCGAAACCAAGGTCAATTACGTGGTGCAGGAGGCGATCATTGTCATCAAGGACATTTTCCGCAAGTACCCGAACCGGTACGAGTCGATCATTGCCACGTTGTGCGAGAACCTGGACGAGCTCGACGAGCCCGAGGCCAAGGCGTCGATGATCTGGATTGTCGGCGAGTACGCGGAGCGGATCGACAACGCCGACGAGCTGCTGGACTCCTTCCTGGAGACGTATGCTGACGAGGTTGTCGATGTGCAGATGGCGCTCCTCACCGCCATTGTCAAGCTCTTCCTCAAGCGGCACACCGATGCGCAGGACATGGTCCACGACGTGTTGCAGCTGGTGACCCAGACGGCGGACGATCCGGACCTCCGCGACCGCGGGTTCCTGTACTGGCGGCTGCTGTCGTCGAATCCCGAGGCGGCCAAGGCTATTGTGCTGTCGAACAAGCCGTTTGTGTCGGACGACCTCGGCGAGATCGAGCCGTCGCTCCTCGGCAAGCTACTGGACAACGTGGCGACGCTCTCGTCGGTCTTCTACAAGCCGCCGAGTCGTTTGTGGTCATCACCTCGCACTCGTACGACGACGACGACGACGATGACGACGACACGTCGGCGCCCGACGGCAAGAAGGCCAAGCGCAAGGCGCCGGAGCGCAAAATCGACCCGACCAAGCTGCCCAACTACGCCAACACAGCGGCACCTGCTCCGGTCGCTGCGGCGGCGAGCGGCGGCGCCAATGCTGGCCTGAGCGGCGGTGCCAGCGGCGGCAACACGAAAACGGCGGCTACCGCAGGCACGAGCGGTGGCGCTAGCACGGGCGGCTCGCTGATTGACCTCATGTCCGGCTCGTCAGTGGTGGGCGGGAGCGGTTCTGGTGCCGGCGCGCCGCCGCCGTCGGGCGGCTCGCTGCTGGATCTGCTCTCGGGCGGGGCGCCGAGCAACGGAGGCGGCGCCGGCGCTCCGCCGCCATCGGGCGGCTCGCTCCTCGATCTCATGTCGGGCGGCGCAAGCAGCTCTGGCGGCGCCAGTGTTGGTGTCGGTGCGAGCTCGCCGAAGCGGTACGTGCAGCCGTCGAGCGTGGTCCTCCCGGCGAGCAACGGCAAGGGCATGGAGGTGGCGACGTCGATCCGGCGGGCCGACGGGGCGATCTTCATGGACCTCACGATCACGAACAAGTCGCTGGCACCGATCGGGCAGTTCCAGGCCGTGTTCAACAAGTCGTCGTTTGGGCTCGTGCCCGGCTCGGCCATCGGCATCTCGTCGGTGGCGCCCGGGGCGACGGCGACATTTGCGCTCCCGCTGGGTACCAACGGCGAGATGGCGCTGTCGAACCCGCTGATGTCGCTCCAGGTTGCGCTCAAGAACAACGTCGAAGTCTTCTACTTTCTGTGCATGGTCCCGCTCGGGGCGGTGCTGGTCGAGGACGGCAAGCTCGAGCGGCCGGCGTTTATCCAGGGCTGGAAGGCGCTGAGCGGCGAGCAGGAGTCCAAGACCACCGTGAGCGTCAAGGCTGGTGTCAGCCTCGAGAGTGCCATGGCTACGCTCGAAGCCAACAACATCTTTGTCATCGCCAAGCACGCCAACGAGGCCATGTCGCAGATGCTCGTCTTCACCTCGGCCAAGACAACCAACGGCATTGTCATCATGTCCGAGTTCAACTTTACGCTTGCCGGCGAGGCCGTGGTCAAGCTCGACCTCACCACCCATGTGGCGCAGACGCCTGTCCTTCCTGTGTTTGAAGAGTACGTGAAGGCTGTGTTTGGCGCGTGAGAGGGGGAGAAGCAGGGTAAACTGTGCGGAGCGGGTCTTGCAGGTCACCTGCTTGATTTACTCGTCGTCAAAGAACATGCGGGGAGCGATGTTCATGGCCTGGAGCTCCTGGAACAGGAGCTTGCCGGCGTAGGGGACGTTGACCTGATAGATGCGGGTGGTGTTGTTGCAGGCCTGGCAGTAGAACTGGGCCGACTTGACGTTTGCGACGGCGGGGAGGCCACAGAGGGCGCAGACGTGGATGCGGTAGGGGTCCGAGGAGTAGAAGAGGCGGTCGCGGAGGGCGACGGCGACGCCGTGGGCGAGGAACGAGTCGCGTTCCATCTCACCAAAGCGAAGGCCACCGGAGCGGGCACGACCCTCGGTAGGCTGGCGGACAAGGACCGAGGTGGGGCCGCGAGAACGGGCGTGGATCTTGAGGTCGACCATGTGGCGGAGGCGCTGGTAGAAGGTCGGGCCGAAGAAGATAAGAGCGTCGAGCTTGCGGCCGGTGAAGCCCGAGTAGAGAACCTCGTTACCGTAGCGGTGGTAGCCGAGCTTGTGGAGCTGGTCGGCGACGTTGGAGACGGTGAGGTCAGCGAACGGAGTGGCGTCGCCAAACAGGCCCTGGATGGACGAGACCTTGCCAAGAATGCACTCGACGAGCTGGCCGATGGTCATCCGCGACGGGATGGCGTGCGGGTTCATGATGATGTCGGGCGAGATTCCCTCGAGGGAGAACGGCATGTCCTCCTGGCGGTAGGTGATGCCGACGGTGCCCTTCTGGCCGTGGCGGGAGGAGAACTTGTCGCCGATGTGCGGGATGCAGATCTTGCGGACGCGGACCTTGACAAAGCGGCAGCCCTCCTCGTTGGTGGAGATCATGACGCGGTCGACGATGCCGGTCTCGCCGCGCTTGTGCAGGGTCGAGGCGTCCTTCTTGGCGCGCCAGGGGCGGCCGCCCGGGGCGCGGGCGTTGTCGTCGGTGACCTCGGGCAGCGGGCCGGTCTTGCCGATGATGGCGTCCTCGCCGGTGACGCGGGTGCCCGGGGCGACAAAGCCGTCGTCGTCGAGCTTGTCAAAGTTGCCGTGCGGGATGCGGTCGAGCTCGTCGACGTTTGGCTTCTCGAACGTTTCCGAGAGCGACTTGTCGAACGAGGCCGGGCGCTCTTCGTCCTTGTACGACTTGAACGAGACGGAGCGGAAAAAGCCGCGATCGATCGACGACTGGTTCATGATGAGCGAGTCTTCCTGGTTGTAGCCCGAGTAGCAAGCGACAGCGACAATGGCGTTCTGGCCAGCGGGCAGGTCGCCAAAGTGCAGGTAGCGCATGGCTTGGGTGCGGACGAGCGGCTTCTGCGGGTAGTAGAGCACGTTCGAGTGGGTATCCATGCGGAGCTGGTACGACGAGACTGGGATGCCCATGGCCTGTTTGCCCATGGCCGACTGGTACGTGTTTCGCGGCGACTGGTTGTGGTCCGGAAAGGGAATAATCGAGGCGCAAATGCCGAGGATCATGGACGGGTGGATCTCACAGTGGGTGTAGAGGAACTCCTGCGAGGCAATCTTGAGGTCGTTGGGGGTCATGGCGACCAGCAGGGTCTGCTCCTCCTCGGTGTCGACAAACTCGACCTTGCCCTGCTCGATGAGCTTGTTCCACCCGGTGCCGACGACGTCTCCGGTCTGGTGGAGCTTAAGCACCTCTGTGCGCTTGAGGACAAGCTTGCGGTCGGCGCCAACAATGTACAGCGGGCGGAGGCAGCGCCCGGCGTCGGTGTAGATGCGGAGCTCGCGGTCGTTGAGGACCGGGACGAACGAAGCCTCGACCGAGATGTCGCCACGCCGGCGCAGGTTGCGGAGCATGGTAAGGAGCTCAAGAGCGTTGTGGTGGATGCCGACCCAGCGCCCGTTGACAAAGACCTTGGTGGCGGTCTGGATGTCGACCGCACCGACCTCCTCGAGGTCCTGCAGCGACCAGTCTTGGAGGAAGCCGAGGATGGGCGAGGTCTCCGAACCGACAGAGACGTACGTCATGAGCGAGAGGTTCTTGACGAGGCCGCACGCCTGGCCCTCAGGCGTCTCGGCGGGGCAGACCATGCCCCAGTGGGTGTTGTGCAGCTGGCGCGGCTTGGTCAGCTTGCCCTCGCGGCCGATGGGCGTGTTGAGCCGGCGGAGGTGCGAGAGCGACGAGGCAAAGGTGAGCCGGTTGAGGACCTGCGAGACGCCGGCCTTGGCAATGGAGCCCATCTTTTGGGTTCCCCAATTGCCGGTTGCAAGGCAGTACTTCATGCGCTGGCCGATGATCGACGGCTTGACGGCAAGCTTGATCATGTCGAGCTCGAGAGCGCCTCCCGAGGACTCGAGCTCGAGCATGAGGTACTCACGGGTCTCCTTGGACACCTGCTTGACAAGGCCGCGGAAGAGCGAGGTGAGGAGCGGGCCGGCAAGGTCCATCCGCTTGTTGCCGTAGTGGTCGCGGTCGTCCTGCTCGCGGCGGCCAAGCGCAACCTGGAGCATTTTGTTGATCATGTACCCGAGGTAGTACGCCTTCTTGAGCTCGGAAAAGTCGGTGACGCCCACGTGCGGGAGCATCTCCTTCTGCAGCAGATCGCGCGCGTACTGCAGGCGCTTCTGCCGCGAGTTGACCTTGGTCCGCCCACGCCGCGCAATGTAGTCGAGCGCAAGGTCCTGGTCAGCAATGACCGCCGCCTCCTCCAGCGACGGCTTGATAATCTCGAGCATCTCGGCATCGACAAGATCGTAGCAGATGAGCTCCAAAATCTCGCGGTCTGCCACAAAGCCGAGCGCCTGGAAGACAAGCATGGCCGGCACGGCCTGCTGGACGTACGGCAGCTCGCACCGGATGCACTGCTGGCTCGCCTTGGCCTTGGTCGTCGGCGGCGCCTGCAGCATGAGCTTGAGCGACGAAACCGGCCGCGCGCCGGTCTCGCACGACGACCGGATCTCGCACGTGTGCGAAAACTTGCCCGACGAGTGCGTAAAGACGTACACATAGTTCTGGCTCTGCTTCTCCTGTGCAATGAGCACCTTTTCCGACCCGTTGATGACAAAGTACCCGCCCTTGTCATACGGACACTCACCGAGATCCGGGAGCTCCTTGTCTGAGTGGTTGGAGAGCGCACAGTACTCGGACCGCAGCATGATGGGCATGGCACCAAACGGCACCTTTTCGCGCAGCGCCTCGGCGGTCTGGTAGTCCATGACAAGCTGGCCGTCCTCATCCTCCACCTCTTGCCGCCGCTCGGTCACGCACTTGACGTTGACAAACAGCGAGGCTTGGTAGGTCAGGTTCCGCAGCCGCGCCTCGTTGGGCATCACCGCCGTCCGCCCGCCAGACAGCTCGGCAATCGACGGCTTAGAAATGAAAATCTGCTCAAACGCAAGCCGGTAGCTCGTCGATGTGTCCACTTCCACCTCGGTCTGGTACTGGTTACGCGCCTGGATCTCGATCGGCGGCGAGTCGTCGATCAGCTCCTGCATCGTGTTCTTGATGAACTCGTCAAACGAGTTGAGCTGCTGCCGGACAAGCGACTTTTTGCGAAAGTACTCGGAAATGACCATCCACGAGTCGTCAATGTACAGCTCGTCGTCGCCCTCGCCCTCCATCAGCCCGTCGTCGTCGTGTCCGAGCCCGAGCTCCTCATAGTCCACCATCCTTGCTGGCTGCTACTGCGACTTGCTCAAAAAACGCGCCTCTGCACACCAAGCACACACACACGCTCTTGTCGAGGTCTGCGACCCACCGGAGACTCTCCTGTTGGTACGGACCTGGTTCTGCGCTGCCTGTCCTCCTGCTGGTAGCCCCTGCTGCTTTCGCGGAAGGAGGTGGTGCGACAAGTGGTACCGGGTGGCGCGGGTGTGGTGAGGCCGGCTGGGCGACGGATGCGACTTGGGGCGGCGGCCGTCAGCTGCGGATGCGGGCTCGCACCGCCAGCCCGGGTTTTGCCAGCGTAGCAAAGACATTGGGAGCGGTGTGGCGTGTGTGATGATCCGATTGGCGTAAGTATGAGGGAGGGGGTAGATTTGGATGGATGTGGGTGTTTTGTGTGTAGGTGCTTGAATGTTGGCTTTGATTTGCTGTGGACGGCGCATGGCGGGGGGGGGGGGGGGGGGGGGGGGTCGTCGACGACCAATCAGTGTCTCCCAACCTGGGCCCATGATCAGTGGCTTTGTCCCGCGACAGAGAAAGGCCAAAGACAGGATGCACAGGATGCGAAGGATGTTAGAACGCAATCGTCTGTCGCTGGGTAACCTTGGGTCGCAGAGGTAGGTGCTCGATCGGGGTGGTGCGGTGACGGCAGGACGCCCGGGAGCTCATCGCCAGCCGCTGCCGGCTCGTGAGGGGGCGGGCGGTACATGCTTCCCAGCTCGGTGACTGGTCGGTGTGATGAAGGAAGCAAGCCAGAGGAGCAAAGTGTGCCACACAAGCGGAGCGATCCGCGTAAGGTGCTGCTACTTCCCGTTGGTGGTGACGAGCACCGCGGGGAGGTTGCATTTTCTAGATTTTCTCGAGAGCTGGACCGTTATGGGGCCTACTACGCACATCCACAGATGATAACAACACGTGGTGGGGATCCACTTATTGCTTTGGCCAGTGATGAGCTACAACGAGGCGCACGCGATGATTTCTAGCCGATGTGATGCTGCCAAGAATTAGGGTCTCAACATGGCTACATGAATCATACTATAAAAACATATTTTCTTAGTTCTAAAAAATATAAACATTTTGGTTATCAAGAATATTTTCGAAAACATAGTATAAAGTACAGTACATTAGATATATATACATTAAATTTACCAGTTTTACTTAATAATGTTTGTCTTTCTCGATGTCGGCTGGTCTGAGATCAAGGCTCAACCTGCTTCGGACTGTCCCACGTCCCTCATGCCCCCCCCCCCCCCCCCCCCCCCCCCCCACCAAAAGGGAGACCCTGATGCAAGCCTGGTCCGTTGACCGCACGTCCTAAAGCCAGAATCTTTTTGTTTTTTTTTGTCGGGGGGGCGGGTGTACTTTTATTGCTACTTGCATCACCTTTGTCGGGAGTGACCCAGACAAAACAGTCCAGGAACAAACTAAAGAGGTAGGGGCGGAGGGGCGAGGGATGGCCGCGTTCCCGCGAAACTAATGAGGAAGAACAGATCGGGTTTCCGAAGGATCCCAAAAATGCTGCTTACTCTTCCCCAGCTAACCAAGAATCAAAAGACAGCTATAACAGCCTCTACATGTACACGATATGCAAAAAAAAAAAACC
>NW_013657671.1:297752-308799 GCF_000142905.1 Thecamonas trahens ATCC 50062 | reverse complement strand
CCCACAGATGGAACCCTCTCTAAGCTACATGTGTCTGGCACGGAGAAAAACGTAAGGGCCGCGAAAGTATTAACGATTTGTTGCTGAAAGCGCACTCAAATTCTCCCACCGCACCGATGGTGCCGCCGGATGCGGCCACGGCTACACGCCGCGAGCTCCACATGCCCGGATGTGCGCCTTGAGCTGCGGCATGTTCCGACTCTCCTGGCCACATAGATGGCAGGCGAGCGGCGCCTTCAGCAGGGCCCGGTACTCGGCCTTCTCGCTCTCCGACAGCCTCCAGCCAAGACCGGCCTCGAACCGCGCCACCATGTCGCTGGCTGGAACAAAGAACCGGCTGGTGAACGAGTTCCAGTGCTTCTTGTTCTTGAGGCTCACCGAGTCGTAATCTCTCGAGATGACGTGAAGATGCACGACGTTCATCGAGGGGATGGCGTGGAAGCCAAAGGCAAACGAGCTCTCCGGCGGGAGGCCAAACTTGCTTGAGCCCGACAGCTCGCCAGCTGCAAAGGCCTTGCCGCGCCTCACAAGCGTCTTGACTAGCGCTAGCGACTCGGCGGCGGCGCCGTCCAGCAGCGCCAGCGTGCCTTGCCCGAGCGACGACCGCGGAAGCACCAGGTAGTGGTGCTGCGCCTTGGGATACTTGTCGCGGATGATGACCACTTCCTCGTCGACCGCAACCACTGCGTCCGGATGATCGTATGGCCGCGCCACAATGGCCCGCAGCGCGTTCTTCCACCCTGTTGTGGCCGGCCTGCCACTTTTCCGGGTGGGAACCGGTGCTGCCGTCAGTACAGGCACCGCGCCTGCCATATCGATCGCCACCGACGGCGGCGGCGCGGTCGTGCTCGCCGTCTCTTCCAGCTGGGCAAGCCACAGATCCAGCACGTTGCGGTAAGCAAGGCTGAGCTTGGCATCACCTGCAGCATAGTCGCCGTCCAGCGAGGCGTCAAACTTCTTGTTTGGGTTCATGTTCGGCGGGACGACAGCGATGAGGCGCGATACCTGACCAAGCCGCCCGCCTAGGCTGGACTCGTCCAGCTGGACCGCATACGCCCGGCCGACATCGCCAGCTTTGTGCACTTGTTTGAGCGTGCGCGCAAGTAGAGGCCCACACAGCGCGTGAACCCGCGCGTTGAGCCCGCCTGAGGCCTGCGACGCCTTGAACCGCCAGTTGCTCTCAAACACCATCGTCGCACCGAGGCTCACCCACGGTTCCCCGGGGAGTTCAGCATCGACGTCGATCTCCAGCCTCGCCACACCGTGCGCATCTTCCGAGCATACTCTGGCAAACGCAGCTCGCGCTGCCTCGCTCGTGCTGGCGTCACCGGCGAAGACCACCTCACCGCGGACAGCCGAAATTCGTTCGCGTGCTCGTGCAAGCTCAGTTCCAGCCACCGATGCTGAGCGTTCTGGGTCATACCCAAACGCGCACTCCTCAGTTGCCAACAGCGGCATCACAAGGCATCGCGCCACCCGGCACTCGCCGCCGCAGTCGTCGTCGTCAAACTTGCCCGACCGCGACGGCGAGCTCAGTATTTGTGGCGCAATGCCATCGATTCGTCGTGTCCGCGCCGGTGCGGCCGAAAGAACAGGACTTGCTTCAACATGGCCCTCGGAAACGCTCGGCTCGGCCGGCTCGGCCAACTCGGCCGACTTGTTCGCTGCCGCGCCGCTGGACGTGTCGGCCTGCGGCGACGGAGCCGGCGGCCTCTCCCGCACGATGTCCTCGGACTGCGGCGCAGCTGGTGCCAGCGTTGGCGGTAGCGACGGCGACACATCCTCGACCGGCGCCATTGTCTGCGTCACAGCATCAGTCAGCATCGCCCGCTCCACGTCCGAGTTCTGCGACGATGCCACAATGCGCCGCCCGTCAAGCGCCCTCTGCATCTTGGTTGCTCTGCCCCGCTCCTCACTCTCGCCCTCTTGCTTTCGCTCTCGCTTGGCAGAGCCTGGAGCCTCGCTGGCACCCGCCTCTTGGGACCAGGGCTCGACTATGGAGACCTCAAAGACAAAGCTACTGCCGACGAGGGCAAATGCGTCGCCCGAAGCAAGCTCGGCCGTCCCTCCACTGCCGGCCAGCGCCACGCCCGAGGTTCGCGAGGAGCTGCTGCTGCTCTGTACGTAGCCGCGGAACACACGCCCTGCGTTGCGCCCGTTGAGTGTTACCACCAGCCGCCCTCCGATGGCATCAAAGTCGAGCGTCGCCTGCTTGCGTGAGACGGTGCGGTCGGCAATGCCAGACTGCGGCCCGCGGCCGAGTACAAACCGCCCGGGCGGCAGAACCAGCGCAGGCAACTGCCCGCCGACCGCCTCGTCCACCCGCCGCAGCTCGGCCCGGTACATGCCTTCAGAACTACTGTAGCCTCCGCCTTTGCTCGCCGAGGCCGTGCGGCGAGTGTGGACAGCCTTTGGCAGGGCGACGTGTGCGCGACCTCGGCACTTGTTCGCGTCTTGCCACGTGGTCCGTCGCCTCCCCTGCCCCCCCGCACTACCGCCGTCACACCTCACTCGACCATGTACGACCTCGTCATTTACGGTGCCTCAGGCTTCACCGGCTCACGCATTGCCCACCAGGCCGTCCGCATCCTCGGGGCCAAGGTCTCGCTCGCCCTCGCCGGGCGGACGCAGGCCAAGCTCGAGGCCGTCAAGCGCGAGCTGTGCCACGCGTTCCCGGACCTCGCTCCGGCCCTCGCTTCCAAGGTCGGCATCATCATTGCGTCGACCGCCGACGTCGACTCGCTCGCCGCCATGGCTGGCGTAGGCAAGGTTGTCGTCAACGCTGTCGGCCCGTTCCGCATGCACGGCGAGCCCGTCGTCGCCGCCTGCGCGGCCGCCGGCACCGACTACGTCGACGTCTCGGGCGAGCCCGAGTTCATCGAGACCATGGCAGCTCGCTACGACGATGCCGCCAAGGCCTCCGGTGCTCTCATTGTCTCGGCATGCGGTATGGACTCCATTCCCTGCGACATGGGCGTTGTCCACGCCGCCCAGCTCGCTGCTGCCGAGGGCCTCGTTCCGACCGCCATCGAGGCCTACCTCTCTGTCTCCACCGCCGCCGTCCCCGGCGTAGGCTCGGTTGTCATCAACGCTGGCACGTGGGACTCGCTCATCTACTCGTTTGCCAACGTTGCTGCTCTTCGTGCCCTCCGCCGCGCACACCCGATGCCACGCCTCGAGTTTGATGCACGTCGCAGCACCTCGTTTCCGCGCCGCGGCAAGACGTTCACCCCGCCCGCCGACGTCGGCGCCGCCTACGCGGTTCCTTTTATGGGCGCCGATGCCTCGGTTGTTCGCCGCTCGCAGGCTGCCCGCCAGGCCGCTGGCGATAAGCCTGTCCGCTTTGGCGTCTTCCTCACCCTGCCCTCACTCAAGGCTCTCATCATGTACATGGCGTGGGGCTTTGTCTTTGGCATTTTTGCCTCCTTCCGCCTTGGTCGCTCTTTCCTTCTGCGCTTCCCATTCCTCTGCTCGCTGGGCAAGGTCTCGCGCGACGGTCCCAACGCTGTCACTCGCGCTGCCACCACCCTCTCGCTCAACATGGTTACCAAGGCTGTGCCTGCTGATGCTGCCGATCCGGCCTCCACCGATGCTCCGCCGGTCGCCACTCTCCACACCCGCATCGAAATCAACGACCCGGGCTACGACGGGACTGCTGCATGTGTTGTCCAGTGTGCCGCAACCATGCTTGAGGAGCGCACAGCACTCCCGCCCGGCGGCGTCACCACCTCTGCCGCCGCCTTTGCCGGCTCCAAGCTCCTCGACCGTCTCGCCGACTCGCCCATCACCTTTACTCGCGTCGCGGCGACGTCATCTTCCTAGTGTGGATGGAGTCGGACTCGCGGCTTGTCGTTGCATCCGAACCGGAGCTTGCAGTACGTGCCCGCAAGGACTACAGCGCTCACGCCCCAGCACACAAACATGATGTAAACCTCCTTGACCAGATGCGGCGTGTGCTGCCGGTGCGTGTCAAAGTTGGCTCCAACCTTGGATCCAACCCGCACCCGTTCACCTGTCGCCTTGCTGCTTGTCTTGCCGCTCGTGACACGTGGCGTCTTCTCGGGCACCACTCCAGTCGCTGCGCCGGCGTCGGCGCCGGCGTTGCCACTGATGATCGTGGTGTGGGTGTGGGAGTGGGTGCAGGAGTGGGTGCGGGAGTGGGCGCAGGAGTGGGCGCAGGAGTGGGCGCAGGAGTGGGCGCAGGAGTGGGAGCGGGAGTTGCGGTTGCGGTTGCGGTCGGGCTCGGGCTCGGGCTCGGAGTAAGAGTCCGAGCGGGCGCCGGCGCCACTTGCCGGCCTGCCACCACAGCCTCGCTAGGCTCCAGGTGCACCAGAAATGACTTGATGGCAAGTGGACCGAGCTTGAGCTCGGGCTCGCTCGCTCCGACCTCCAACAGGCGTCTCTGCGCTCCGGCCTTGGCGAGGTCGTCGAGCGCAGCCTGAGAAATAAAGACGCCAGCCTCGTCGGTGTTCTGCGACGCGCCCGGCCCGTCGCCGCCAGCGGCAAGCTTGGCCTGCACGTCAAAGTCGTCGCGCTCCAGATGAAGGAGCGAACCAATAGCCCGCCTTGTGCCGCGGTCCTCGTCCCCTGCAAGAAGCGCAGGGCGGAGCGCGCTTACCTTGACCGGTTGCCCATCCAGCGCCAGCAACTTGTCGAGCGGCGGAATCGGTGTCTGGCGATTGTCTTCGGCGAGTGACGAGACCTGGATCAGGACGTCGTCAGCCGTCGCTGTCATGCTCTTGAGCGTGAGCAGATGCGCCGGCGTCTCCAGCGGCGCCGCCATCCCTTGCGCAGCGAGCGTGAAGACTGCCTCCCACTCGCCGTCGCCAAACCCGCGGGTCGAGGCAAAGACAAGCGGCGGGTGCTCGAGCATGTGCGCAGCCTGCCGCCGCCGTGCTTCCACACCGTCAGCAGAGCCGGCATACAGCCACATGACGCTGGCGTACCGCGCTGCGTCGCGCGGCGGTTCAGCGAGTCCACGCCCATCATCTTGCATGAGCTGGCGATGTAGAAAGACCTCGATCTCGCCAGACGCCAGCGAGGTCACCCCACGCGGCTGGGTCGAGAGCACCGCAAACGCGCGCTTCTCGTCGCGCACCAGCGCCGTCGCCAGGCACGGGTACACGTTGGTGTGGATCGGCTTGCTTGCCACCCGCACTCGCTTCATCACCTGCAGGCCAGAGTCGGAGTAGAAGGTCTCTCCTGACGCCACCGCCGTCTCGAACCGGAGCGAAACCTCGTTGTCTGGCGCGGCTACCACTGAGACGTCCAGCTCAACCATGAGGCCCTCGAGCCGCTCGCCAGCGCCCACAGACGCCCGCACGCTCACCTCAAAGGCAATCGCACCGCGCACCACCTTGGCGCTCTCAAACAGCGGGCCGCGGACAAGCCGCACCGCGTGCGCCTCGCTCGCCACGCTCATCTTGACCCCTTCCGACTGTGCACGGAAAATGTACGCACCGGATCGGGTCGATGCGTACTGCACAAACGCTTGCCGGGCCTCCATTGCCTCCTCGCCGTCGTGCGCAATTGATGCCACAAGCCCGTCCTCCAGAACCACGCTTGTCCTCGTCCCAGTCAGCGTCAGCTGCCCAGGAATAGCCGAGTGATACACAATGCCGTCAACGCCCTCCTCGGCATCTGCCTTGCCCTGCAGCGCACCCGAGTAGACATCAACCGTCGTTGCTGCCAGCGCAGATCTGACATCGCGATGAACCTTGAACGTACGACTCTCCAGCGGGCCGAGCTCGGCTTCAAAGTGCAACGCGTACCGTGCCGGCGCCGGCTCGGTCTCAAACACCTCTGAAGCGCCGGCGCCAGTCGCCGGCCGCGTTCCGCCCACTCCGGCGTGCGGCGACGGTGCGTAGTGCGCGTCGTCCCAATGAGGCACAACTTGGATCGTCAACGCCTCGCCGCTCGCATCAGTCACGCGAACCTTGGAGCTCGTCACCATGACCTTGACCAACCGAGAGGTCGGCCATGCCAGAGACGACGACACAACCACTACATATCCGGCGTTGCCGTCAAGAGCTTCCACGTCCAGCACCCGATCTGACGCCACGGCGTCGCGCAAGCCGGCGGCCGCAGCTAACTCGCCAACCTCAGCCGCTGCCGCAAGGGAATCTTGCGACGCGAGCAGCAGCGGCAGCAGCGCAGCCTGAAGCTCGGTCAGTCCCTTGTGCGCCGCCAGCAGCCGCGTCGAGTAGTCGGCCACAACATGCTGCTTGGCTGTTCCGGTAATGCCGTCGTGGTGCTGGACGAGTGCGGTTTGTCGCCGCGCGTCCACAAGGGCCGCCATGCCCTTGCTCCAGAACGTTGGCGCGCTTCGCAGGTGCCCGGTCCGCGTCCGTGCGAGCGTGTACAAAATCTCAGCCCCGCGGAGGTGGGCTTCGGTCGCCCGCGCCAGCTGCTTCAGCACCGGCCGCGTCGTGTAGTACCCGGTCCAGTACGAGTCCTCATTGTCGGCGTAGGGGAAAAAGTCGGCCTCGTACAGTGGGAGCGTCACGTCTTGGGCAGACGCGGCCTCAGCAATCATGGCATCAAAGTAGTCGGAGAGCGTGGCAAACCGGATGTTGACGCCTTCCTCGTTGGCGTTGATGTGCTCGATGAGCTGCTCCATGTTGGTGAACTGGTACTGGGCCCGCTTAAACTTAAAGTCGTCGCCAAAAGGAACAAGCAGGTTTGACGTAGCGTACGCTGCGCTTCGAGACCGCAGTTCGCGCACAAGCACGGTTGCCCGTGAGGCCACATTAGACGGCGAGATCGGCATCGAGTGCTCCTCAAAGTCAAAGCCCTTGGGGGCCGAGTAGTGGGTGTGGAGAACGTGCGTGAGGAGATCCGACTCGGGCCCGAGCGTCTCGGGCGCACCCCGCCATACAAACTCCATGTGCTTGCTGCGTTTGAACGACGACTTGAGCGCGTGGTGGATGCGGTTGATGACCAGGCCCTCAAAGCCCATCCTCGCAAACAGGCTCGGCGTCGCTGACGAGTGGCCGAACGGATCGATCTGGTACGCAAACCGCGGCCGGACTCCAAAGTGTGCCTTGAGGTATGCGTGGCCCTCGGCGATGTGGTTCATGATCGACACATAGTTGGTGTCCGCCTCGTCCGCCTGCACCCAACCGCCCTCGACAAACTCCAGCTGGCCCGACGCCACCAGATCCTCCACCGTCTGCCGCGTCTCCTCCGACTGCCGCGAGTACCACCGCGAGAAGAACGAGATTTCTGCCCAGATGAACCGCCGCCGCGCGTCTTGCTGCAGCGCCGTCACCACGTTGGAGAGAATGGCGTTGACGTCGCGTTGAAAGTAGCCCTGCTCCGGTGCTCGGCTCGGCCGCGATGTGAGTCTGTCTTCAACTGCCCGCACGCCTGCTCTTCCTGCTTCTCCCTCCCCTGACGCTTACCTCGAACGTGTTGAGCCACCCAGGGTCACAGTGCGAGTGGGCCAGAATAAAGACGTTGAGCTCGTCGCCGGCTGCTGCGGCCGGGCTGGCCAGCACTGCAGCGACGAGCCACGCGGCGACGGCCGCCCCGACCAGCAGCCTCCAGGCCGCACAGACGCGCCAGCCGCTTCCTCGTTGCTCTCTCGTCATTGAGGCCTGTCTTCAGCAACAGAGACAGTGGACGCGAGCTGCGAGTGAAGTGTGGCTACACCGCACGTCGGCGGCATGCTCGTGGCGCTTTGTGATCGACGCGGGCAGAGCCGCCGGCTCGAGTCATGGTCCGGCTCCCGACCGTCGTCGATCAGTCGGTCGGTCTGTCGGTCGGTCGGTCGAGTCGGTCGGTCGGTCGGTCGAGTCGATTTCGGCGTCCGAGCGTTCGCGCGCGCGCGAACCGAACCGGTTCGCGATTCGACGGTCGCGTGGCGGCGCAGCGACGGACACGGGCGAGAGTCGGAGACGGTCACACTCGTCAACAACGCACAGTACCTCGTTTTCGAAACGTACGTTGCAGGGGGGTGGCGTTAAAGACCTGCGGCAGGTGTGGTGGGGGTGGTGGAAGGGGGGGGGGGCGGCAGTGGTGCCGTGGACGCAGTTGTGGAAGGGGGGGGGGCGGTGCGGGTCGGCGCCCAATTCCGAATGTCCCTGGAGTGTTCGAAGTATTCGTTTGTGAGTGAAGAAGAAGGAAGAACTCACAGGCGAGCGGAGGTACAGGCACAGCAGTGGCCAGTGTGTGTATGAGCGCACCTAGCACACGGCAGAAGCACACAAACCCAAACACTCTCCACGGCGTGGGCAAACGTCCGCCGCGCGCCTTGGTCCAGCAGTCTACAGCAGACCGCAACTCACCGAAGGGTAACAAGTCTCGTAAGCGGGTCCAGACCAAGCCGACAGCAGGCATGCCGGCCAACACCACCCCCGCGGCACTCGCAGCCGGCAATGCCAACGCCAGCTCTAGTCCTGCCTCGCTCGCTCCGGCGTCCACAGGCGCCGCCGCTGCCACAAGCAAGGGCAGCGGCAAGGGCGGCAAGGGTGGCAAGGGTGGCAAGGGCAAGGGCGGCAAGGGCAAGGGCGGCAAGGGCGGCAAGGGCAAGGGCGGCGGTGGGAAGCAAAAGGGCTCTGCCGCCAACAACCAAGGTCAGAGCCAGGGCTCTAAGGGCTCCAAGGGCTCCAAGGGCTCCAAGGGTGGCAAGGGTGGCAAGGGCAAGGGCAAGAAGGGCTCCAAGCGTAGCTCGGGCTCGGCACCGACGCCCACCGACGGCTTTTATTCGGGCTCCTCCTGGGCCAACTCTCCGCCGCCGGGAGCACTGCCGCAGCCCAAGTTCAAGGGCATGCGCCGGACTGCAGGGCCAGCCGGATCGCCGGCGGTCGCCTCGTCGCCGCCGCTGGGTTCGTCGCCGCCGTTGCCGCGCGGCCCGCTCTTTACGCAGCAGCCATCACATCCTTCGCCTGCCGCGCACAGCTCGCCGCTGCCGCAGGCCCACTCGCCTGCGCCGCAGCAGTACATGACCGCGGAGCAGATTGCGGCGTGGCAGGCCCACGCCATGAACCAGGCCCACGCTCGCGCCCACGCGCACGCCATGGCCCAGGCCCAGGCCCAGGCCCAGGCTCAGGCTCAGGCTCGCTCGTCGCAGGCAGCGCAAGCAAACGTCGCTCGGGCTCATGCTCATGCTCAGGCCCAGGCCCAGGCTCATGCCCAGGCCCAAGCCCAGGCTTCGCTCAAGTCGATGCTGGGCGTGGCGCCGAGCTGATCCATACGGCTTTGTTTCTGTTGGAGGCTGGGTCACTCGAGAATGCGAATGGACGCTCCCTTGAGCGATGGCTCCACCTCCCCCAAGGGAGTGTCGGAGGGTTGCAGCGTTGTCGGCGGGAATCCGACCGACAATCTAAAGTCACTCGACACTTCCGATTGCATGGCAAGTGCCACAGCCGCAAACAGCCCGTTCACCGTGTCACGCTCGGCGTCCATCCGGATCGTCACCGGCGGACCGGGCCGCGACGGCGCAGCAACCCGCATCTGGACAACCTCACCAGCAGGTAGAGGCAGAGCAGGCTGGACAAGCGGGCTTGCAGGCTGCGCTGCTTCCTGATGCGGTGGTGTGCGTGCTGCCGACGACGTGCCGCCTGGCTGGAGCGGGCCAGCCTGCGGCGCGAGGAGCGCAGCCACGGATGCCCAGATCGAGGACAGCAGACCGGTGATAAGACCAACTAGGCTGGCGGCGTTGCCTGGCGTGGCGTCCATAGCCGCAGCCGCAGCCGTGCCTACACTCGCGCTGCCACCCAGCGTCTGCCCTGAGCCCGAAAACGCAACGTACGCCGGCGGCGGCGGCGGCTCGTACTCGGCCGGCCGCGCGTCGGTCACAACAATCGGCACGGGTGCGTCCGATCGCGGAGGCGGTCGGGTGCCCGACGGATACAATCGCTCCGCAATCGGTTGGGGAACCCGCCCTTCAACCAGAGTCTCCATCATCGCCTTATTCCCGGCGTCTGCAAAGGCAAAGAACTCGGGCTCGCTCTTGTCGCCACCACCATCGTCGACGACAACCACGACAAAGCCGTTGGCGTAGAATGTCAGTTCGAGCGAGCGGCTTGTTCCAAGGTCAGCCCCAGCGCTTGGACCACCATGATGTGCAGCCGCCGGTCTCGTTGTGCTGCTCTCGCCAGCATCATCCGTTCCGCCGCCGGCAAGCGTGTAGCCGCGTCCTGAGAACGGCGCAGGCGCCGCCGGCTTGGTCCCTGGCTCGCCTTCGGCGCGGGCGCCAGGCGGCGGAGGTTTGGCCTGGGCAAGCAGCTTGTCGACCGCCGCCTCGGCGTCATCGGCAACAAATCCCCCACCGCCAGCACCGACATAGGCGTATGACGGTGGATCGGCAGCATCGCCGTCTGCGGCCATACCTGCCGAGCCCGCCTCGTCGAGGAACGCCGCGACCGCCGCGTTGACATCGTGCCCTGTCCGTCGCATGAACTCGTCGGCTACAGCTTGCGGCGCGCCTGTGGCCTCCATAAAGGCTGCAGTGGTTGGGGGAATATGTGCCATGGCCACTTGCTCACGAGTAGTCTTGCCTGTAACTCCTCGTCCGTGGGCGGTGCAGTGTGCTCTGTGGTGGTCGAGTCGTGTTCGGCCCGGCGGTGTGTGGCGAGTCGGGACGGGCGGCAACAGACAGACGCCCAACACCACACTATCACCGAGCGGTACGTAGCAGCCGCAGTTGCGGTGAGGGTACTGCAGGGCTGGGGGAAAGGGGGGTGGAGGGTAGGGAGGAAGGGGAGGAGGAAGGGGAGGAATAAGGGGGGATGGACGAAGGGGGGGGGGGGCGAGGGGAGGGGAGGGGAGGGGGGAGGGGAGGGGAGGGGCGATGGGAGGCGACCCCCTATCTCGCCTGCCTCTTTCTACCGCCTTCCCCGTCCTCCGTCCTCCCACCCTCCACCCTCCGCCCTCCGCCCTCTTTCCTTCTCCCGCCCTCCTTACCTCTCTCCTCTCCCATCCCCTCTTCCTCCCTCCCTTTCCCCCTTCCCTCCCCCCCCCCCCCCCCTCTCTGCCCATTCTCTCCTCTCACCCCCCCCCCCCCCCGCACAGTCAGAAACATGGCTGGCACGTCGCGCAGACA
>NW_013657671.1:291000-297390 GCF_000142905.1 Thecamonas trahens ATCC 50062 | reverse complement strand
AAGAGCTCCCTCCTCCCTCCTCCCTCCTCCTCCCTCCTCCCTCTCCCCCCCCCCCCCCCCCCCTCCTCTGCCCATTCTCTCCTCTCCACCCCCCCCCCCCCGCACAGTCAGAAACATGGCTGGCACGCAGAGCGCAGGCGCTGGCGACATGGAAGCAGTCGTGGCGAGGTTCTACGATGGCATCTGCCGCAACACTGAGAGCGCGGTCAGCTTGTTTTCCCCGTACGCCCAGCTTGTTGTGAGCCGCGAGGGCTCCCCCGGTTCGTCGCAGGGCTGTCCTCAGAGCCAGATGGCGCAGTACTTTGCCTCGCTTCAAGTCACGTCAGTGACGCTCTCGTCGATCGCGTATTCCCCGATCCCGGGTTTGCAGTCTCTGTTTCTGCTCAACTGCGTCGGCGTCTTTGGCGGCCCCGATCTCAAGTTTGCCCAGTCGTTTGTCGTCCAGATGGGTTGTGGCGTTCTCTCATCGTCGCTCACCTTTCTTTGCGACGCCGGCGTTGCCCGTGACATCACCATCAAGCCGCTGACCCGTGCAGGGACGACCGACCAGCACCAGCCGGCCGTTGCTGCCGCTGCTGCTGCGGCCGCCGTTGCTGTGGCGGCCGAGACCACGCCTGGGCCTACCTCCCAGCCAACGTCGCAGCAGGCGGCGCAGGCCAAGCCAACGGAAACGTGGGCCAAGGTTGCTGTGAGCAACCAGCCAGCGCAGGCCAACGGCGAGGCCACCGCGTCCAAGCAGGGACATGCTTCAGGCCAAGCTGGCAAGCAGAGTCAGAGTCGCCAGGGCAAGCAGGGCCAGGGCCAGGGCCAGGGACGACAGGCTCCGCCCGCGTCTTCGGGTGGCAAGGGGCGAGATGGCAAGAAGGGCGCCGGCAGGGGAAGTAGCTACCTTTTTCTGCCCGGTTCGAGAGCGACTCGCCTCTCAACAAAGCCGAGCTCAGAGAGCATTTTGCTGCGTTCGGCAATCTCAAGGGCGTCTTCTTGCGCGACAAGCTCAAATTCGGATATGTCGACTTTTGCGACGCGCAAGCTCTGCAGGCCGCGCTCGGCGTTGGCTCCATCAGGTATGGCGACGTCACCGTTCGCATTCTGCCCAAGAGCAAAAGTGGCAAGGGCAACAGCGGCAAGGGCAACAGCGGCAAGGGCAACAGCGGCAATGGTAGCGGCCGGGGCAATGGTGGCGGCCGAGGCAATGGTGGCGGCCGGGGCAATGGTGGCGGCCGGGGCAGTGGTGGTGGCCGGGGCAATGGTGGTGGCAAGGACAACGGCGGCAAGGATAACGGCGGCAAGGGCAACAGTGGGGATAGCAACCGCCGGAAGAAGAACAGAGGTGCCAGGAGCCGAAACCAGACCTACAACAGTCAATGAACACCACTATGACGATGGGTACCCGACACTCTAAGGGTGGCAGATGCCATCTACGATGGCATCAGTCTCCTCTTTGCGTGCATGCGCTGCCGATACAGGGCCTACAAGTATCGCGTCGCCCAGAGGAAGCCCTTCAGGGAGCAAGGAACGTTGCATCCTATCAGGTAGGCAATCGGATGGTAGCGGCTGCTGCCATCACGCCGCCAACAGCGCGCTCATCGCGGTAGCGCGAGGTGGTGGCGCCGTGTCGGGGTGGCAGGCAGGCGGTGGGGTATGGCCCGGGGCGGCCGGCGTTCACTCGTAGCTCGTCAAAGCACTCAACTCGCGGCGGCGTGCCAATGGAGTCGGCGGCCGACATGCTCGCGCATGTTTCGCACGGAGGCTATGTCTTCCAGCAGCCGAGCCGCCCGCCGTCAGAGAACTGCATGCCCATCCGTGGCAACAAGCACGGCCACTCGACAGCCTCGTCCCGCCTCAAGCCCCCGCAGCGGGAGCACCGCGTCATCCGCGAGCGCGTGTCAGCCGGTACGTCGCCTCGTGCCGGCCAACGGCCACATCCTGCCTGCTCACAGCAACGGCCCTGGACTCTGCTGCAGCGCGCCTACTCTGCCGCAGCAGAGCCTCTCCACGGCACCAGCCTCACTAGGACCCAGTATTCCCTCGCGCACCACCCTAACTCACTCTTATTGCCACCATCCGAATACCCAGGTACTATCCGCTCTTCACGGCTCGGCTTCACCTCTGCCAAAAAGTTCGGGGCGCCAATGCGGCTACGGCGGGAGCGGCGCTCGGTGGCCGAGCCGTCGCCGGTTGAGCTGGCCAAGGCTGCACTGGCCGCCAAGGAAAGCGGCAGGCTTCCGCCACGTCCCTCGTCGCCCATTCGGTCGACCAAGCTCGGATCGACTGATGCCGGCGCCCGCCTCACCGGGCGCGACTCGCAGGCGCTCGGCACCTCGCTCGGCGCTGACAGCGATGCCGCGGCGGCAGTCGCGCCCTCCCCCGCGCGCGATGCCGTCGGCCATGGTGTCATCCGCTCGTTCAAAGAGGGCCAGACCACTGCCTCGCCGCTGGCGGTTGGCTCCAAGACCGCAGGCGCCAATGCCGATGGCAACCCGGCCGGCGAGCCCGACTTTGCCGAAGTCGGCGTCATCCGCTCGCGCTCGTTCGGCCTCACCACGGCGTCGATCGACACCCACCACGCACGCGATGTATACTCGGAGCCCGATCCCAATGCTCCCAAGACTCAGGCGCTGGCCACCGGCGTCATCCGCTCGCTCGAGCCCGGCCATACATCGGCAACCGCCCGCCTCCGCGACGAGTTGCACGCCGGCATCAATGCGTACAAGCTCCAAAAGGCCGAGGAGGAGCTGGACTCGCTTCTAGTCCGCGATGCCCCGTCGCCGCCCAAGTACTCTTTCATCCGCTCGTCCATTCTCGGAGGGACCAATGCCACGACCCGGGTCCGCGACGCCGACGCGCCCGACAACGAGGATAAGATACAGGCATTCCGCCAGCGCGACAACATTGATGCCTCCGAGGGCCTGACCATCTACGCCTCGGGCAAAAAGGGCTACACCACCCGCTCTATTCGCAAGCACGAGTCTCCCAGCGCCGAAATGGTTAAGGATCTCATCACCTCGCGCCCGGCCAAGGTCGGCTGGTCTCCCGCAACCATCCGCATGTCTGCCCTCGCCGGCCGCAACACCGCTACGTTTGCCTCGCGCAGGCCGCCCCCTCCCGCCCACGAAGCGGTCTACCCGGACAAGCCGCTCACCACCCGCGACCCGTCGGTCCGCATCGTCGGCTACAGCTCGCATGGCGGTATCTCGACTCCGGTCATCGAGCGCAAGACCGCGCCATCGGTTGCAGGCGACTCGTCCGTCGTCCCCGTACCCGCCGAGGCGTCTTCCGATGCCACACCGGTTCCTGGCGCCACCCGCGCCTCGGCTTCGAGCTCGCGTCCACTCGCCAAGCAGCTCGAATTCGACGTCTCCACCACTCCGTCGGCTCGCAAGGGCCGCGCCGCCTCACAGCGTCTGTTCGCGCGAGGCACCGTCGCCTCCAACCACAAGGGCAAGCGAGTTCGCATCGTCACTCCCAAGCGCAAGGCTCCGCGTCCGTCGCGGCGTGCTGCTGCGGCCGCCGCCTCTTCCACTGCGGCACCCACGCCATCGCCCGGCGCCGCCGCACGCCGCCGCACGCCTGCACCTGCGCCTGCCCGCCCGCGCCCGTCATCGGCCACACCTGCGCCTGCATCTGCGCCCGCCTCTGCCCGCGTTGCCGCCGCCCAGGTCTTGGCCTGAGAGCATCCTCTCCCATCGCACGCCTGCAGCACTGGCCCCCACTTGGACTTCCTTGATTGAACTCCCTCCCCCCAAGGCTTTGCCCACCCCAGCTGCCCCCCCCCCCCCCCCCACGCCTCTCTCCCCCCCAGCTACACCCGCATGGACGGACCGCCGCTACACGTGCCAGAGGACGCGGTCCGCGGGCTGCCCGGGCACGTGCGCTCGGTGGTGGTGGTGTGGTGGGAGGACATGGTGTCACTCGAGGCAGCCGCCGTCGTTCTCGGCACCGTTCATGCCGTCCGCGCCGTCCGCGCCGCCGAGGCCTGGCACACCGCCGTCGCTGAGGCCAATCCCTTTGTGGAGCATGCGTTGGCGTGTGCTCTGACCGGCCCGCCCGAGCTGGCCCGCCCCGGCCGTGCCGCCCATGCCCGCATCCTGCTGTGGACCGGCGCCGCGCCGGCACTTGCCGGCGCTCGTGCCCAGCTTGTCGCCGCACGCTCGGCCCTCGCTACGCTCCGCACCAGCGCATCCAAACTCCCCGTCGTCGAATCAAGCACCCCGCTTGCTGGCCTTGCCGCCCGCTGGATCCGCAAGATTGGCGCTCGCCTCACCCATGCTGCCCGCGTCCTCGCCGAGGCTTCAGAGCTGACCAAGCCACAAGTGCTGCCCGGCGACGCCGACGAGCTGCAGTCTGAGATCGGCTTCCGTCTCATCAGCGGCGTGCCAGCAACCGCAAGGGCTGCGTCGTGGACCGGTGCCCTGCACGCGTATCTTGCACATCACACCCTGGGACCTCCTCGCACTCACCGCACCGCCGAGTACAGCGAGCTTGTGGCGCGGCACTGGGGACCTGACGCCAGCGTCGCGCTCGACGAGACTGCACTCCACCAGATTTCTGTCGACGTGCCGCGGACCCAGCCCAAGGTGCTGTTTTTCAAAGAATCGGCCGTAACCGAAGCCATGGAGCGCATCGGTGTTGTCTTTACTGCGTCGCACGGTGAGGCGTGGACATCACCTGTTGCCTATGCGCAGGGCATGCTCGACCTCTCTGCCCCGTTCCTGCTCGTTTTTTACGCGGCCGCCAAGGTCCTGCCCACCAGAGGCGTCGACGACTCCGTGGCTGAACACGGCATCGACGCTGACGCGCTGGACAGCGCAGAGCGCCTGGCCTTTGTCTGCCTCCGCGCACTCATCGAGGCTCTTGCTCATTGCTTCACCCCGAACCGCGAGGGTGTCTCCCACATTGTTCGCATTGTCCACGGGTACGTGGCAGACCTCGCGCCTGAGCTTGACGCGCATCTGCGCCAACACCTCGAGTACGCCGTTGTGGTCTTCCGCTGGATCAACTGTGTCTTTGTCCGCGAGTTTGACCTCGAGTCGCTCATCCGCCTCTGGGATGGGCTGCTTCTCGGCGGCTCGGCGGCGCTACCTGGTGCCATTGCCGCGCTGGCCGCGGCGCTCCTCCTCCGCGCGCGGGAGCTCCTCCTCGGTCTCGACTCGACCGAGCTGCTTATGGCAGTTCAGGACCTGGCGAGCGCGCTTGGCCCGTGGGATGCCGGCGACGTCCAGGCCTTGCTCGTCGAGGCCAACGCACTGCGGTCGCTGCGCGCCAGCAAGTCCGAGGCGGGCACACCGTGAGCCGCGGCACTGTCCTGTTGAGCTATGTGTTATTCCGCCCCACGGCTGGGGAGCGGGCTAGTAGTGACGAGGCGTGGCCACGGCGTGTGGCACGCCGGACAGCCAAACGCCTGCGCATTGCGCATCGAGGTGGCGAGGCAGGCCACATGGGCCACAGCCTCGCACTTCTCGTTGCCGCAGCTCTCGCCGTAGAACAGAATAGTCTTGCAGAGCTCGCAGGTGGAGACCAGCTCCTCGCACAACAAGTAGTCGTGAAACTCAACAAACCCGCGCGAGCCGAGCGTGTACCCCTCGACCACTTTGCCGTCGACTTCTCGCGTGATTAGCTGCAGCCAACCCTCGTTCTTCAGCTCGATGAGCAGGGCGTGCGACTCGCGCTCGCTGATCTTCACCTGCTGGCGTTGTTGGAAGAACTGCTGCTGGTCGAGCCACCCATTGCCGCCAATCATAAACTGCAGCACCACTTCAAACATCTCCAGCTCAGCCCGCTTGAACGTTGTTGCCGTCGCCATGGTCGCATTCTTGGACGTGCCCACCAGCCCGTAAAACGTCTCGCCCGTAAGCTCGTCGCGCGCCGTCCTCACCACCATCTCCACCGTCGCAAGCTCATGGTTGATCTGCCTGACAAAAGTATCAAGTGGCTCTAGCTCGCCTGCACTCCGCCGTTTGCCGTTCCTACAAGTGAGTGTCCCCACCCCCTTGGTGTGTGCCCTTTCGGTGTGTGCCCTTTCTGCCGCCTGCAGGTCATGTAGAATCATTCCTAAGTCGCACAGCAGCCGCTGCAGATTGTGGGCGGGCACAGGGATAGACGGCACGCCACCAGGCCATTCTCCCCATGCTCAAACCTGTCTTCCCCATCTCTTCCCCTCTTCCCCCCACACCAAAGAAGTAGGGACATAAGATGCCTCTAGCGGATGCACGGTTCCGCCCCCGCGGCTAGGACCACCTAGCCCCGCCGCATCACCAGAAAGACAACGCGCTCCTAGAGAGCAGTCAGATCAGGCAGCCCTCGTCAAGACACGAAACCGTAACAGCGAAGGAAATCTATAGAATACACACTAAACCGAGTACAACCAAGAGCAGGAACTCTGTTCAAGGA
>NW_013657671.1:271523-290900 GCF_000142905.1 Thecamonas trahens ATCC 50062 | reverse complement strand
CCCCCCCCCCCCCCCTCCCCCATCCCTCTTGCCCGTACCCAGTCGCGCTGCCACCTTGAGGTAGAGCTCCTCGACGGCGCTCTCCTTCAAGTACCGGCGGCTCATCATGCCCTGCACAAACAGCCGGTGTGCATCGCTGTAGCTCGCCATGCCGCCTTTGCTGCTATGAACACACTTGCTCCTTCTCTCTCTGACCGCTGGGGTGGGGGGGCTCTACAGTGAGCCGAGAGGGGTGGGTGGTGGTGGCGGCGGCGGTGGCGAGCCGGCGGCCGACTCGGTACGACAGCCGACCAGGCTGAGATGCTCGGTGGCGGCTACGCTAGACTCACGCCGGTCGCTTCCCGCCCTTGACCAGCCATACTGTGCCGGCTTCGGGAAGCCACCACGGCATGTCCTCGGGGTCGCCGTACCGGTTGGGGATGTACGGATGCTCGGCGGCGGCAGGGTCGATTCCCGCCGGGAGCAGCAGGTTCTTTGGCGAGTGGCGGGCGTAGTGGGCCGCAAACAAGAGCTTCCACTCGGACGTCTGCCCTTTGCAGCTACTTGCAGCGCAGACGTGGCCGTCAGCCCAGAGCGCAAAGGCGAGCTCAAACTCGGAGCCGAGATCGCGCCACGTGTTCTCGTCCGACGCCGACGCGAGCATGCTGTTGATGCCGCGCTGCTTGTAGTCAAATCGAGTCCGCGGCGGGAGGCCCGGAAGGTAGATTTCCGGCACGACCAAGACAGTGCCGGCCGGAAGCTCAGGCAGGATGTCAAGAAGGGCAGTGGCCGGCGCCGAGAACCGCGAGGCCAGGCCAGAGGCCAGCGACCGTGACGGGAGGTCGAGGACGACCACCGCAGGGCGATCGCGGGAGACGTACGGCTCAAGAGCAGTGAGAACGCGAGCTGCATCAATTGCACCGGGGACAAGATGTGCCTGCGGTGCCCTGCTGCCATCCACACCTGCCGGCAGCGGACGCGCATCATACAGAGCGCAACTGGTGTGCTCGACATCGGCGGCGGTGGCATCGTCAAAGCCGATGCACACCAGCGGAGCCTCGGGTGTTGCGTCGACAGTACCGCGGCCGGCGTTGACGCCTAGCGCGTCTGATGCGGTCTGAACCAGCCGCCAGCCGTGCGGCGCGCCGACAAAGGCCACGGCTCCAGGATCCAGCTTGCGGAGGAGGGCGTAGAGAGCAAAGTCGTCAAGCAGCAGGGAGATGTGCTCGTCAGCGTAGGCCTTGCGCAACTCTAACCAGAGCGAGCGCATGCTCTCGGCCGAGTCGTCCAGCGCGCGGTGCAGGGACGGCGAGAGGCCGGCGGTTGGAGCGGCAGCGGATGCAGCGACGGCCAGCTCCTCAGCGTCCGACGGCGCCATCTGCGCCAGGACGTCCTGGGGCGAGTTGGCCTGCGGAGCAAGGCCCAGTCCACCGAGGACTGAGCTGACGAGCCCTGTCGAGCTGGCAGAACCGTCATCGCCGCCACCGTCGCCGTGGTAATCACCCAGGCCAGCGCGGCGCGGATTGCGGCGCGGGCCGACCAGCCAGAGAGCGATCAGTGTAGCGGCGACACCGACGAGGACCATGAGCAGCGAGTGCGACCAGTCAGCCGAGCGGGAGTCCGGGCGGATCTTGCCCCAAGCCATGCGGCCAGCCGGGCGGACGGCTCCGGTGGTGATGGCCGAGCGGGCGGTCGACGAGCCGGCGGTAGCGCGGAGAACGGGCGCGGAGCGGGGTGCCGCCAGGCCGGCGCCAACACCCCCGGGGCGGCCGGTGGCAAGCATACTTGACCTTGCAGAAAGAGAGGGCGCCCGGAGTGGACTGGATGACTGCGAACCGGGGCGAGCGGAGAGCGGAGCGGGCGCGGGGGCGAAGACGAGTGGCCTCGCACTGGCACTGGCGGGCGTTGCTGGCGGTGGCGGTGGCGGCGGCGGTGGCGGTGGCGGGTGTGGGGGGCGGGAGCAAGGCGGTAGCGGAGGCGGCGCATGTCCATGATGGGCAAGACTTGGGCGAGGCTGGGTGGGCCGTACCGTGCATCAACGCAGCGCAGTGTCCGCCCGGCTGGCTCTGTGATGGGGTGGTGCTCGAGTGCGTCCGCTGCACGAGCGATGGTGAGTGCGACGTGCGCGGGCAGGATCTGGTGTGCGATGCAGAGACTGCGCTCTGTGTCCACAAGCCGCTGCTCCCGCTGGCGGCGACGGACCTGACAGGGACTCTTGGGGTTGTTCTCGGCGCGGCGCTTGCTGCTGGTGCCGGTCTTGGCGGCGGTGGGCTCTTTGTCCCGCTCTTTGTCCTCGTCATGGGCTTTGCGCCGTCAGAGGCCATCCCGCTCTCCAAGGCCACCATTTTTGGCTCGGCGCTAGCCAACTTTGTGGTCGCTGCGCGTCGGCGGCACCCTGCTGCGTCACGTCCGCTCATCGACTATGCGGTTGTTCTCATGCTCGAGCCGATGACGCTTGCCGGCTCGATTCTGGGCGTCTTGCTCAACACGGTCCTCCCCTCGTGGCTCATTCTCGGCCTACTCATTGTCCTCCTCACGGCGACCACGCTGCGGACGTATGCCAAGGCCAAAGCCATTGCTGCGCGCGAGACGGCGGTGAGCAAGCGCGACAGCGTGCTCTCGGATGAAGCCAATGCTAGCGGCGCCAGCGAGGTCGCAGGACTCTCGCCAGAGCTGGCGGCAATCCGCGCGGCCGAGGCTAGAATCCCGATGGGCAAGGTGGCAAGCGTGGGTGCGGTGTGGCTGGCGGTCCTTGTGCTCTCGATGATCAAGGGCGGACATGGAGCGCGGTCGGTGGTGGGCATCGAGCCGTGCTCGGCCGGTTACTGGCTGGTTCTGGCCGCAGCGCTACCCGGCGCTTGGCTGGTGACGGTGTGGATCGGAGGTTGCCTACGGCGCGAGCACGCGGCCAAGGAGGCTGCTGGATACACCTTTCTGCCGTCGGACATCCGCTGGACGGCGCACACGACCAAGGTCATTCCACGGTACTCGTTTGGCGCCGGCGTTGCTGCCGGGCTGATGGGCATTGGCGGTGGGATGATCAAGGGCCCGCTGCTGCTCGAGCTGGGTATGGAGCCGAGCGCGTCAACGGCAACCTCGGGCTTTATGATCATGTTCACGTCGTCTGCGACGGTGGCCCAGTTTGTAGTTCTCGGCCAGCTGGCGCTACCGTACGCGGCCTGGTTTGCGGGCTGGGGCTTTGTTGCGGCGCTGTGCGGCCAGTATTTGCTGCGCGCTGCGGTAGCGCGGACCGGGACCCAGTCGCTTATTGCCTTTCTTGTTGCGGGCGTCATCGGCCTCTCGACGGCGCTGCTGACGTATACAGGCGCAGTCAGCGTGGTGAAAGAGCTGGCATCGGGAGCTTCAATGGGATTCTCCACGCCGTGCTGAGACGGCGGCGTTTGCGCGCCGCTGTAAAGGAAGTGACAACCGGGTACAGGACGGCCGCACACAAGATATCGGAGGTGGGATGAAGGGTGTGACAGCACTCCATCCTCACACGCGGTCCGAGTACGAGCGCTTCTCGAGACGGGCAATGTGGTCATTGGCGGCCTCGCGGATGTTGTTCCAGTACTTCATCTCGATGGCCTTGCGCTGGGCAGCAGGCAAGTTATCAGATGGGCCGTCGATGAGGGCGGCAAAGGCGGCTTCTGTGGAGGCGCATCGGGCCTCGGCCTGGGCCTGCAGCTGGTGCAGCAAGTCGAGGTCCGTGGCCTCGGCGACCTCCTCTTGGGCCTCAAGCACCTCCATAAGGAGCTCGGGCTCATCGGCAAGAGTCATTTCTTCCAGGTCATAGCCCGACGAGGCGAGGAGGTACATGGCCCGCTCGATCGGGTCGCGGAGGACACCGACAGCCTTGTTGCACAGGGCCGAGGCTTGCGAGGCGTACGTCTCCTCGGGCCCGGCTGCGGCGGCAAAGCGGTCGGGATGCATGGCCCGCTGCGCCTTCTTGAACGCTGTCTCTAGGCGGCCGGTGTCGACCTTGTACGTTCGTGGGAGGCCGAGGACGGCAAAGAGGTCAGGCTCCTTGTCGGGGAGCGGAAGGACCGAGCCGCACGAGCCGCACGTGAGGCTGGCGCTCTGGGCGACGCCTGAGCCGCAAGACCAGCATGCGTCGCGCTCAGGTGCAGCGCCCATCCACGGCGCATCGCCGGACATGTTAGATGCGGTGTTGGAGCCAGCGGCAGCCTCGGCCGCACGAGCAAAGGCTGCCGCCGAGCCGAATGACGCGACACGCACGCGTTTGGCAAAGAAGGAAGGCAATTCCGAGCCGATCACGAACCTGGCCAGCCGCTGCGGAGCGAGGCTCTGCGTGGCTACCAAGCGGAACATAGCGCGGTGCTGGGAAGGAACGAAAGGTGTGTGGTTGGAGTGCAAAGTGTGACTGCTACTTGGTTGGCTGCAGGCGGAAGTGGGCTCTCTCTTGTTGCCCTCGTCGGCGTCTGCGTCTGGCGTCGGGTGTAACCTCGGATGGAATCAGTTGGTCTCGGCAGGTAGTTGTCCGTTTGTGGCCTGCACACCTTCTACGACCTTTTTTGGTCGGTCGGAGCCACGCTTCGGGAAACTGGGAGGCTGCAAGCCAGCGACTCTTCCTGAAGGCACCAGCACTAGCCAAAGCGGCCAGGGCTGACCATGCCACGAATACACCTCTCACGCCCGCAGAGAGTGCATGTCTGCAGGGCACACGGGGGGTTCGATCATGAGTGAGCCGGGCCCCGGGAGGCGCGAGGCTGTGCTGACCGAGGAGATGGTGTTTGCCACCGGCGTCCTGTGTGAGGCCGAGGGCCGCGAGGTGAGCCGTCCTGCGTCGACCGCCCTGGTCGGCATCCTTGCCTCGCTCGCAGCCGGTTACACCGTGTGTGTCGGAACAGACGCGCTCTCCTTTGCTCGCCACGGCAAGCGCAAGAACGTGACCGAAAAGGATGTCCTCCTCTGTGCGCGGAGGCTCCCCAAGGTCCGCCAACGGGTGGCCGACGCGCTCGACGCGCTGCCATCGCGGCCGTCCAAGCGCCGCAAGACGTCCAAGTCGGTGTCCAAGCCGTCCAAGGCGGCGTCCAAGGCGGCGTCGGCCTCGTGCCCCCCGGACCAGCCGCGTAGCGTTTGCTTTGACATTGACGCCGATTTGCTTCCGCGCCCGGCTGCTCCGTCTGCGCCTGCTCCTGCGTCCGCGGCTGCTCTGTCTGCGCCTGCCACTGCGGCGGCCAGGCGCAGCGCCATTGGCGACATCTCCATCTCCATCTCGATCTCCTCGTCTGACTCGGATGACGACGCGGCCGTTCGGGGTGTTTCTGCCCGCGCTCGCCCTCAGCCTCGGCCTCGCTCGCCGGGCGAAGTCATTGTTCTCGACTCGCCGTCACGCCCGGCAGCACCGGCTGCGCCGGCTGCATCCATCCCCGCATCTCCGCCATCCAACGGCATCACCGGCCTCGACGACGACTTTGATTGGTCCGCCGTCGTCTCTGCCCTTGATATATGAGAGCAATCATTGTTGAAGTTGAGACATACACTGCTGTTTGTGCCCGGCGCTGGGTCCGCCGGGATCTCAGCCCGCCCACGCTGTTTCACCTACGCCGCAACCTCCCGCTCCAGGTGCCGATAGCCGTCACTTGACACGGGCGCATGGAGCACGTACCACACTCGCTCCGCAAGGCCCATCCACCGCGGGCGGGTGCGCAGTGGAGCGGAACTGCGGTGCGGGTCGCGCTGGGGACGCTCGCGCGGCTCTCGGGTGCGCCTCAGGCCGTAGTCGACGTCCTGGCGGCGGCGCCGGCCGCCGCCGAAGCTGCGCTCCGCAAGGCGCTGGCCTGTCCGGCGCTGGCCCAGCCGCTGCTAGCAAACTTGAGCGAGCCTCTCGGCGCTGCCACCGAGGTGGCGCGCTATCTGCGTTCGCTGCACCCGGCCGGCGCGGCGCCGCTCGACCTCCTTCCGCATGTACCAAAGTCGCAGCAGGCGGCGTTCCGCGGTGGGCCGATCCCGCTCGGCGCTCGGGTCATGGTCAACTCGCGTCTAGTCGGCTCGCTGCGATACCTCGGCCCGGTCGCCTTTGCCTCGGGCGTGTGGGCCGGCATCGAGCTCGACAAGCGGGCGGGCAAGCACGACGGGACTGTGGAGGGCGTTCGCTACTTTGCGGCCAAGGCCAAGCACGGCATCCTCGTCGACCCGGCTCGGGTCCTAGTGGAATCGCTCGGTTCGTTTGTTCTTCCCTCGGATCCCGATGCTCTTTCAGCCTCGCGCTCGCTCTCCTCGGCCGCCCGTCTCGAGCTCAACGCGGCGCTGACCTCGATCAAGACCGGCCTCACCGAACAAGTTCAGGCGCTGGGCCAGGACTTGCGGGCCTGCGTCTCACTCGCGGATCCGCTGCCGGTGGAGCTTGCCCGCGACCAGCTCGTATTTCATATGGCCGTCATAGCAGGCCGCGCCCGCGAGTCGGGCATCTCCGCCGCCGACGCTGCGTACGAAAACAGGCTCGTCGGTTTGGAGCCACCCGAGCCGGGTGTGTCTTCTCCTTCTGTAGAGGCGCACCTCCGCAGTGCTGGTACAAGAGCTGGATCCGAGTATGAGACAGAACTTGCCAAGCTCCCGCGTCACGAGGCCACCGTCCTTGCTCTCCGCCACGCCTCGCTCCGGGCCAAGCTCGATCTTGATCTCGCAGTCCACGAGGCGTCCGCCAACGACTCGCTCTCGGTAAGCATCCATGCCCTCGATCGGCAGCTTGCCGAGGGTGTTGCCCGCGAAGCTCAAGCGCTCACGACGGCACTTTCGGACGTCGAGCCCGGCTCGGACGAGGCCACCATCATCCGGGCGGCTGCCGAAACTCGAATCAAGACACTCGAGTACGAGGCTGCCGTCGAGCGTGACAAGCTTGAGGCCAAGCACAAGGCGCGGCTCGAGGCCCGCAGTGGATCAGCGCGCGCTGCACTCCAACACACCATTGAGCATGACGTCCAGCTCGCGGTTCTCCGTCACAAGCAGTACGCGCTGGAAAAGGCGGCGCTAGGTGCGCGGCAGCAGCACCGCGAGCTCGCGCTCGCGACCTCGCTCGACGCTTCGTCGCACGAGCTCAACCGCTCGGGTGTCCAGCTCAGCGATGCCATTGCCTCGGCCAAGCTGCAAGTTGCTATGGAGACGGTTCGAGACGAGGCCAAGCTTGAAGAGGCCCATCACCGTCTCGCCCTTAACGACCAGCACCTGGCTGAGAACATGGCGCTGGCGCTGCACATGGAGACGCTCCGCCACCAGCACGATGCCCGTGTTGCTGCACTCACTGCCTCACTCATGCTCTCATGCGAGCGCGAGCGCGCGCTTGCTTCCGACCCGCGTGCCGCTGCTGCTGTCTCGTCCAAGTATGTTGCCGCGGCTGAGCGGGCTCGAGCCGACGCCGATGCTGACCTTGCTGCACTTCTTGCTGGTCGCAAGCAAGCTCTTGCCTCGCGTCAGGCCGCACAGTCGCTCCAGCTGCAAGTTCTTGACGCACGGCACGCGCTTGAGCTTGATCAGCTCGACCACGCGCTCCACGCTCGCCTGGAACTTCTCCAGGAGATTGATACAGCCAGCGGCGGTGCCGACGCCGCCGCCAAGCTGGCTGCATTTGAATCCGAATGCGTTAGTGAGCGGATGCATACCGCTGCACGCCACCTCGCCGAGCGTCGCGCCCACGTCGCCACCGCCGCACAAGCTGAGCTTCACGAGGCTGGCTCGGAGCAGGAAGCTGCGGCGTCAGCGCTGGCCAAGCTCCATACGGCTGCAGCCGCATCCGAGTCGGCTGCCGCTGCTGCAGAGAGTCAACAGAGTGCGGCCCGGGCCGAGCTTGTGACGACAGCCATTGCCGCTGCTGCCGCCACGCCACCGCACCCGCTCGACCATGAGCTTGAGGTCTTTGGCGCTCGCTACGATGCCGCATCACAGACTGCGCTCTCGCAGACCTTGTCGTCGACCGTCGCCGTCCTGCTCGAGCTTGACACTGCGGAACAGACCGCATCCAGCTCGACCGGCGACCTGATTGACGCAGGCGCGGCCGCGTTTGAGTCGGGCTCGCGCGCCGCCGCCCAGCGTCGTCACGCCGCCGCCCGCGACATTGCCAAGACCAAGGCCAAAGTGGCCATGGCCAAGGCCCGCCGGGAGCTGGCCGATGAGCCCATGGCGCTTTCCGCCAAGCTCAAGACGCTCCGCGCAAACTTGACCGCTGAGCTGGTGAGCCTCGAAGAGTTGGCCCACACCCCACGGGCGTCCAACTCGACTGTTTTCACACCACGTTCGGTGCGTGCAAGTGTCGTCGCTCAGCGGCAGACTGTAGAGGCTGCCGAGCGCAGCGCTGTCATCGCAGTCGCCCGCGCCGATGCGGTGCGCACACTCGAGTCGAAGCTCACCGAGTGTGATGCCCGCTTCCACGCCGGCGAGCTTACAGCTGACCAATGCAATGCGCTCAAGAACGCAGCGCGCGAGCGCAATCGCGCGCTGCTCACCACTCTAGAAGACGACGTCGCCATTGAGCTTCACCACCGCCACACCATGCAGCGGTCGCACCTCGCAGCTCGCGCCGCCCACGATGTGTTGCGTACCAAGCTTCAAACGTACAAGAACGAACTTGCCGTGCTTAGCAAGCTCCAAGCCCGGGGCGTGGCCACGCCTTCGCCGTCAGGTGGCCCTCCTGCTGCAGCCACACCCATTCCTCGACTTGATCTCACGTCGCCGCTGGTGGCGCTGCCGCAGGGCTCGCTCCCGCATGCCTCGTTCTCGTTCTCCGGATCAGTAACGCCGCTCAGCACACCGGCGGCCACACCCGGCGAGTCGCCGCGGGTCGCATCTCCGTCGTCGGAGCCCGAGCCTGGCTCGTCGAGCGGATCGGACGTCGAGCTCTACAAGGCACCGCAGTACTTTGCAACCATGCTCAAGCTGGGCGATGAATCGCTCTCTCATGAGGCACTACGCCGGGCGCTCCGCGCCGGCGGAGCATCCTTTGCCGCAGAGCTGGACGATGGTGGCGGGCTTGACGCCATTGTGGAGAACCTAGTCATGGCGTCGCGAGCGCCCAAGCTCACCCCACCGGAGCAAGCCAGCGTCGCAAACGTTGCACACTCGCTTGCCGAGCTGTTGGCTGTATCGCCACAGCATTTCGACGTTGTCGAGCGCCATGGCTCCGCGCGGGGCGCGATTGTCAGCCTCTTGCGCTGGCCGTTGCCAGCACTCCGTGAGCCGCTGTTGCAAGTTCTGCTCGCGTGGGTGGGGCGCGAGCCGTCCGCAAACGCGCACGCACACTTGCGTGCGTTTGAGCAGGTGGCACAGGACTGGCGCTACCCGTACCGATTCAAGCATGTGCTGGGCCTCGTGGGAAGTGCCAATAGCGACTTTGAGCTGGCGCGACTGGCGCTTCAGCTGCTCAACGCGGTGCTTGACGGACTGGGTGATGCCGACGCTCGCGCCGCGCTCCGAGAAGAGTGGATGGCCCACGGCCTCGGCGCGGCCTTGAATGCGTTTGAGGACGATACCGAGGCCTACGGCGACGCTGCCGACGCACTGGTGGCGTTTCGCGAGCAGGCCGCTGCCGACGGCGCCGCGCTGGTCATGCATGGCGTCGACATGAGGTCGCCGAGTGCCATGGCCCAGTTTCTTGCCGAGCATCTACGGGTCGGATCGCAGCGAGCATACCATGCCTTTGTTGCGATTATGCAGTTGTTGGTTAGCCTGCCGACGCTGGGAAGCCTTGCAGAAGCCAGCTGGCCGCTGCTGGCCGAGCGTCTTGCGCGCATGGTCGACGTGCCTACTGCAGACGAGCTTGCAACATGCGCACAACCGCTGCGGGACGAAGGCCATCCGGCGCTGACAGCAGCAATGGGCTACCTGGCGGAGATCAACGAGTTGCCTGGCACCACCGTACCACGGACGCTGCGAATGCAGGCGTCCACCCATACCCGCGCGTATGTCGATGGCCTGGTCAACCGCGTTTGCACGCTTGAGGACGAGCTTGCTGCCAGCTTGAAGCGGGCGTCTGACCTCGAGTCGACACGCCCCGAGGTGGCCCACGCCTTGGATGTGCATGCGGCGAACGTTGCCGCAATCCGACAGCAGGCCCGCGACGCACAGCGGGCAGCCGTGTCAATGTATGAGGCCCGCCTCAAGGCCGAGGCGCGGCGGGCGGCCAAGGCTGTGGAGCACTACTCGCTCGAGATCACCCGGCTATCCCGCAAGGTAGCAGCCACGCTCAAAAAGGCGGCTATGCTTGACATTGATGCCGACTCGCGGCTCAAAGCTGCGCGGGTGAGGTTCCGCCTCGGCGTGCGAAGGATCATTGTCAAGCGTCGGATGGCGGCGTCATTTGCGGTAACCCACGTTGATGGGAGGCGCGCCGGCGGAGCTGGCGTGTTGACAGGTGGTCCACCACCGCCACCGCCGCCGCCCGGACGAGGCCCACCGCCGCCTCCACCGCCGCCTGGAGGAGGAAGAGGACCACCGCCGCCACCACCGCCTGGTGGTCCGCGCCCTCCGCCCCCACCCGGCGCTGGTCTCGGGCGCGGTGCCGCCTTGCGGAAGCCGCGGTTGCCGATGAAGAAACTGCACTGGACCAAGCTCAAACCGGCACAAGTCCGCGGCACAGTGTTTGAGAGCATGCATCCGGAAAAGTGGACGCTCGACTACGAGCAGCTCGAGTCACTGTTCACCTCGAGCCGACCAAAGCTCCAAGCAGCGTCGGCGGCGCCGTCCAAGCCCAAAAAGGTGCTCCTGCTCGATGGCAAAAAGTCGAACGCCATCGGCATTCTCATGGCCCAGATCAAGGTGCCACCCGAGGCGCTGCGCGAGGCCATTCTCGACCTCGACACCCGTGTTTTGAACGAGGACGCGGTGTGCGGGCTGCTCAAGCAGCTGCCGACGCCAGACGAGATCGAGACGCTGGCTAGCTACGACGGCGATCTTGGTGTTCTGGGCAAGTCGGAGCGGGTGGTCATGGCCATCATGGACGTGCCCCGGCTGCGGCCACGGCTAGAGTCGATCCGAACTAAGCTCCAGTTTGAGGAGCGGTCGACGGACATCACGACTGGGCTGACGATGGTCTCGGCCGCGCTCACCGACATTCTCGAGTCTCAGGCCCTAAGTAAGGTCCTGGAGCTTGTCCTCGCTGTTGGCAACTTTATGAACGGGTACCCATCGCTTGGCTTCCGGCTCTCGTTTCTTAACAAGCTACGCGACACCAAGTCGCAGGACAACCGAACGACGCTGCTGCATGTTCTCGTCGATTTTCTCGCTACTAAGCACCCAAACGTGCTTTGCTTCGTCGAGGATCTTAGCCACGTCGAGCAAGGTGCGCGCTACTCGCTCGAGCTGCTGGAGGCTCAGGTGACCGAACTCACTGTTGCGCTCAAAGTTATTGGTCGGGAGCTGGAGCTTGTAGCCCCAACCGACCGCTTTGTCGAGGTCATGGGGGTCTTTGCCGAGGGCGCCAACGCCGCGCTGGCTGACATGCACAACTCAATCGCCGCCATCAAGACGACGTACGCCAAGACCGCCAAAGCGTACGGCGAGAGCCCTGCCAAGGTCAAGGCTCAGGAGTTCTGCGGTAAGTTCCTCGACTTTGTCTTGGCCGTGCAAAAGGCGCAGCGAGACAATCAGCGCCAGCGCGAGCGTGAGGCCAAGAAGCGCCGCCGCGAGGCGGCAAGAGCCGCGCGTCACGGCCACCCCAATTAGTTGCCCAGCCCCTAAAAGGTGTCCCCCTTGATCATCAGCATTCACTCTCCTTGGTGAGTAAGTCTGCTACGACAAGGCCTGTGTTGAGGCCGAGCGGTCCAAGATGGGCGTGAAGCGAGAGGCCATGGGCGAGGCCAAGGTATCGATCGAGCCCGCACGCACCATGCGCTCCTCGGGAAGAGCCAGCGTACCGCCCGACCTGTTGAGTCGATCGTCAGAGCTGCGCCTCGCCGAAGACGGCGGCGAGGTAAGCCGAGCAAGGAGCGCCGACCGGGCGTCGGTGCGGGAGCGCGACTTTGATCGCGACCTGGAGCGTGACTGTGAGTCTGTGGCGCCAAGCGAGCGCGAATCTGGGCGGCTTCGCGGACTGCCCTTGGAACTAGTCCGCTCGACCGACTTGGACGCGGGCCGATTGCGCCTGACTGAGCCAACCCGTGAGCCGACCGTTGGGCGGGTGCGCGAGCCGGTGCGCGACCGTTGCGACGGCGAGGCCGCCAGGCGCCGCGAACCGACGCGCGAGAGTGCACGCGGGCGAACGGGTTCGATGTCGGTGAGGGAGGCTGACGAGACAAGGACCGAGGTGCCGGGCCGCGCGGTGGCCGCACGCTGCCCTTCGATCTCGTCATCATCGGACACGCCGTTGCGCTGCTCGTTGTCGAGCGAGTGGGCCGAGAGCTTACGGACGGGCCGCGCCCGTGAGGCGGCAGCCCGAGACCGCAGGACCCGCGCCGCCCGCCCCGACCGCGAGCCAACTCCGGATCGCACCTTTTGCATGCGGGCTGCCGACGCTCGCGAGAGCGATGCCCGCGACGCTGCCCGCTGGGCGTGGACAATACCGACAACGTCGTCGGATTTGGACGACTTTGACGTCGGCCGCGGGCCGCGGGCTGACGTCGCGGCTTCGATGGCGTCGTCTGGGTCGTCGCCGTGGTCGGCATCGGAAGGTGCAACAGCGATGTCGCGCGGCGAAACTGACATCTCTGTCGATCCTGGCGCGTTGTGCGGAATGACGGCGTAGATCATGATGGCATCCTCGATGCCCTTGAAAGCCTTCTCACCCTCGCAGCGGAACCGAGCCACAGCCTCGGTGCGTGCGGCGTCGATGGCGCGGGCCATGTTGAGCGAGTACTCGGAGATGGTGATGGCGCCGTTGCTGGTGTCGTAGGCCGAGATGCGAGCAGCGCGGTTGACAACCGTGCCATAGTAGTCCATGCGCTGGGTCCGCTCGTCGACGGTCGATAGCACGTTGCCACCATGGACACCCATCGAGACATGCAGGTTGAGGAACTCGGTCTTCTCGTTGAGCGACGACGTTCGCGGCCAGACTACACCCTTTGCCTCGACGTGTTCCTTCCACTGGTACGTCCGCAACTCGACCGAGGTGCGGCAGGCAAACTCGAGGGCTGAAAGTGGATCGGCAAAGGCGAGCATAAAGGCGTCGGCTTCGAGCTTGACCTCGTAGCCAGCCGGAAACTCGGTGAGGATGCCACGCACAATGTCCGAGTGGGCCACCAGTAGCAGCTCCATGACTTCAGGATAGAGCTCCCACAGGGCGGTGTTCTCGGCAATGCGGGTGAAAATAAAGGTGACGTTTCCGGTCGGTGCCCGTCCGTTCGCGGTCTCGGTAAACCGGTTCTCATCGATGATCTCCTTGACTTCAGCGCGCCGCATCCGTTCTTCGGCAATCGGCTGCGACGACCGCATCCGCAGCATAATGCCGACGAGGGCAGCAACAACAAGAAAGAGGCAGAGCGCGGTCGCCGACGCGGCAATGACGCCGACCGTCAACCCGGTGCTCGACTTGGTGCGGACCGGAGACGTGCTGGTCGCTGCCAGGCATGCACCACCACAAGCGCCGCATGGGTCAAAGACCTTGCCCGAGTTGGGCACTCCGTCGCAGCCGAGACACGTTCGCGACTCACCAAAGCATAGACCACAGGCATCGACCGAGTAGTTGAAGCCGTAGCAGATGCCGCACGCATCGCGAGCGGCATTGTTGCCGCCGCACACGCCGCAACTATCCTTGTCGGCGTTGGTCCCACCGCACACACCGCAGTCGTCCTTCGCAGTGTTGTTGCCAAAGCACACGCCACAGTCGTCCATGTGCATGTTGGCGTTGGCCACGTAGTCTGTGGCACTCCAGCAGACACCACACAGATCGACGAGAGCGCTGCCACCGCACACTCCTGCACAGTCATGGTAGGCACCAGCAGCACATGTTGTAGCGCAAGATCCGGGCGCAATGTGTGGCCCACCGCACACGCCACACGTGTCGATGGTCCGGCCACCTGCAGACATGGGAAGGCCGTTGCAGCCGAGGCAGCTGGTCCCATCGCCGCCGCACACGCCGCACACGTCAAAGACCTGGCCCGAAAACGGCGCACCGTCACAGCCAGCACAGGACGAGCCATCGCCCCAGCACACACCGCAGACGTCCTTGCCTGCATTACCGCCGCGGCAAACACCACAGTCGTCCTTGTCGGCGTTGCCACCAAAGCACACACCGCAGTGGTCCTTGTCGGCGTTAGGGACGAGCCCGGTCTGCCCGCCTGAGCACACGCCACAATCGTCGACGACGGCAAAGCCGTTGCAGTGACCGGCACAATCGCGCACGTTCGACTCACAGGCAGACGGTACGGGTGGCGCGGGTGGCGCGGGCGGCGATGGCGGCGGAAGCGGCGGCGGCGATGGCGGCGGTGGCGAGGGAGGAGGAGGCGACGGCGGCGATGGAGGAGGCGGTGATGGCGGCGGTGGCGATGGCGGCGGCGGCGATGGCGGCGGCGGCGGCGGCGGGGTGACCACAACGTCGACACACGCCGAAACTTTGGGCCCGGCGCGAGACTGGCCATTTGGGCAAAGTTGAACGCGCCGAGCGCATCAGTGTAGATCCGCACATCAGCGCAACAGCCGAGGTGGCCAGCGCTGCCGAGCCTGCAAGGCTGGCAGTCACCGGCTGGGTGCCCACAGGGTCCAGATTGTCGTCCCATGCGTAACTTCCAGCAGCAACACCGTCAATGTAAAGTGCAAACTCGGCGAATCTGCGCGAGAGCGAGATACCAAAGTGGTGCCAGGTCGGCGATGGCGACGGCGGCCACGCCAGGGTGACGTTGACCAGCGGCGGGGCTGGGTCGACAGTCTGGTCGTCGCGCACTACCCAGGTCAACCAGTCGGGAGCCACAGAGACAAGCTCCATACCGGGCTCACCAGGCCCGAGACCAAACGAGACCAGGGCCGACGGCAGCGGCGGGGCTCCAGCTGGCAGAAGCGCCCAAAACGCCAGCGACCAGTCCGAGCCGTTGGGTGCGAGCCACGGTGCAGTCGACGCAGGAAGCAGAACCGATCCGCTCGCGCCAAGCGCAGCCGTGTAGTGGCGTGCGTCTGGCAGCGCAACAGCCGAGGTGGCCAGCGCTGACGAGCCTGCAAGGCTGGCAGTCACCGGCTGGGTGCGGATCGAGTCAAGGCCTGCGCCAGGACCAGCCGGGTCAAAGGTAAACCGCGCGTCGAGGTAAAAAACGTCGTCGAGAAGAGGTTCCGTGACGTTGATGCACACCACGTCAACAACGGTGTAGGCTGGGGGCGTGTAGGTGATGCCTCCGCCTTCAAGAAGCGACTCCAAGACATGGAATGGAGCGGAGCCCTCGATGTGAACGTCACCCGCGGCCGAGCCAGAGGTGACGACCAGGCCGGCCGGGAGCGGAGTGAGGCCTACGTTGCCATGGCTGACCGAGACTGTAAACGACCACGGGCCTGTGACCTCGAACGCACCCTCGAGCATGTACATGGGTTCGCCGTAGGCGTGGTCCATGGCGTATGTGACGCGGTAGTCGGTGCCGCCAGTGCCCTCGACAATTACATGGACATCGGCAGACTCGTCCCATGTCGGCTTGGCAGTGTACTCGGAGAGGATGGGGCCGATGTTCGAGGTGAGCGGGTACATGACTTGAGTGGATGGCATGGAGGCAGGGCCGAACGGGACCGAGGCAGCGGTCCGCGGGCGGCTAGAAATGTCAAAGTCGGCCGCGATCGCAGCCGGCCCCGGCTGCGATGCGTCGCCGTAGACCAGTCCGGTCGTGGTGCCGTATCGGGACGTGGCCGCCGCGACGTAGATTGCAGCCGAGTGGACAGGAGCACCATGCGGCAGGCCAGCAGCCGGGAAGACGAGCCGGGAAAAGATGAGGCCAGACTTGTAGCCAAAGTGCAGCGTGGTGCCGGTATCGACGACGTCGCCGGGGTACGCACCGCCGGTTGTCTCTTCGTACGCATCGTCAGCGGACTTGGCTGGGAGGGCGATAAAGGCCGAGAGCACGTCCGGGTCGGAGATCAGAAAGGCGGGCAGTGTCAGAGTGGTGCCAATGGGGGCAGTGGCGGACGAGGGCGGCGGGACAAGGGTCGGTCCGCAGCCTGCAACATGGCAGTGGAACTCGATCTCAAGGCGCGGCGCATAGATGTGTCTGTTGGCCGTCGAGGTGGTGGTGCCGTAAAAAGTGCGGCTGGCGCCGACAGCGCCACCGGCTACGAGCCGGAACATGACGTGCGAGTCCTTGGTCCACAGTGGGTCATCAACGCGCTCCTGCAGGATGGCAGCGAGGTCGGGGGAACGGCCGACGGACGGGACGGCAAAGTGCCGATGCTGTGGCAGAAAGTGGCCGACGTCCCACAACACCGAGGTCGGCGAAAAGGTCCGCGTAAAGAGCATGGACGCACTCGTGAGCTGCGGGGCGTCTCGGATGCTTTCGGCCGAGATAGTGATGTTGGTGATCGAGGTCTGCGGTACGACCGTGTTCGGACGGAGGATCAAGTGGGCGGCGGCGATGCGTGCCCCATGCGGGATGGGGACGGCGAAGCGGACGGCAGCCATAGCGTCGGGGTCGACAGTGAGAGTTGTCTCGGTCGAAGATCGGAGGCTGGCGGTAGAGATAACTTCAACAACGTCGTCGGCAGTAGCGGGCGGATTGAGGATGAGCCTGCCTGCCGGCGAGTGGCCAGCAAAGGCCGGCGGGGACGGCGGAGCAAACGGCGGAGGCGGCGACGGCGGCGGCGACGGCGGCGGGGCAGGCGCGACCACCAGGTGGGTGCATCCGGATCGAACAAAACCGGCCTCAAAGGCGACAAGCAGCGAGACTTGCTGCGGCGTGAGCGGGACCGAGTAGGCGCGGACGTCGCCGAGCCAGCCCGAGAACGAGCCACCCAGTGTGGTGGGTCCGGGGCCGAACCCGCCGGCAGCCACAACGTTGGCCGCAAAGGTGGCAGGCAGGGTCACACTGCCAAGCGGAGTCGGCGCGCGCACGCCATCGAGGTAGAGCACGAGTTCAGAGAAGGAGGCGTCATACATGGCGACAAGATGGAACCAAGTGCCGGACGCAAGTTGGCTCGAGACATCCACCAAGACCGAAGCAGAGATCGGCGATGATGAAGCCCCATCCGAGACGGTGAAGACTGCGGTGCCTGCGACGGTGTCAAGGGTGAGCGCAAACGCTGGCGCAGAGACGACGGCTGGCAGCGGGCCGCGGGCAATGATGACCGGAGTGGTGGTGGTGTGCGGCCCGGCAGCAGCTGGTGTCGCCACCCACAGCGCCAGCGAGAGGTCGTGGTGCGGGGCAGCGTAGAGGGGTGCGTCGAGCGAGCCAGCGTCACCAGCAGTGGCGTTGAGGCGGAGAGTGCCACGGAAGATGCCGTCGCCCCAGGCCGAGTAGAACGGCGCAGTGGCGTCAAAGACGACCTGAGGTGCACCGGCGGCGACGGCGCCGGCGCTCCCGGCCTTGGCGTCGGCAAAGAGCGGCGGTAGCGTCGAGTCAAAGTTGAGTTGCGAGAACCAGCCAACAGCCGAGGCGACGACATCACGCGAGTAGGTGTAGCAAATGGAGACGTTTGTCGGATCCATGCCGGGCGAGTCGGGTTGTAGTAAAAGTTGTTGAGGGCGGCGTTGATGGAAGCGGGCTTGCCAGTAGCCTCGAGCTCGTAGTCGCCGACACCATCGCCAATAGAAAAGGCGAGGCCAGCGGTGGTGGCGAGGGTCACAGTGCCGCCGGTGGCATTAATGAAGAGCTTGGGCAGTGAGGTGCCAATAACGGCCTCACCGGCGAGATACGGATGGAACGACGGCGTGCCTGGGCCATGGACCATACGTGCGCCGGAGCCTTCCACAACGAGGGCGAGCGGGTTGTCGACGTGCCAAGTCGGTGAGGCAACAACATCGGCCTGGTGAGCCAGAGAAACAAGCGAAGGTGAGGTGATGGGATCATCTGAGGACCAGCTCGACGGCAGAGTCCAGAACACGCTCACGGGAGCGACCGGGCGCGAGGTGATGTCAAGCGGCGACGGCGCCGGGGCGAGGGGAGAAAGCGCCGACGAGGCGTGCTCGGCACGAAGCCGGAGGCTGAGCGGGTTGAAGTTGGCCGTGGCGTTTGACGACGAGGCCACCAGATCGAGAGTGATAAAGTGCGCGCCCGGAACGGTGCCCAGCGAATGGAAGGCGAGCCGGGTGGCGACAGGGACGTAGGTATGGTCGGGCGCGCGCGCGTGGCCTAGGGGGTGCCGTACGACGAAGACGTGGCGACGTTGGAGGGCGCAAGAACAGTACCGAGTGAGCCGAGCGCCGACGTGGCAAGGGTCTCGTACGCGGCGTCAAGTGGCGACGAGGCCATCGGAGCGTAGACGGTGTGGGTGGCGCCAACGTCGTTGACGGCAACTTTGCGTGTCAACGCCGGAAAGTAGATGTTGTTGAGGTGAACGGTGGGCGAGGAAATGGCGGCGGGAAGGTCAAGCTCGGCTCGCACGAGAGGCACATGTGCTTAAAGATGGCCATCGGCGCCGCGCGGTGCGAGTACCACGATGGGTTTGTCGAGCCGCGGGCAACCAGGGTCCTCGCACCGCTTGCGGCAGGATCACACGAAGTGGACGAAATCGAGATCAGAAACGAGATCCGCGAGTTGTACGACCAGCCCGCGAGGCTCAGAGCGTGCTCGACGAGTGGGGTGAGGTCCGGCGAGGTCGTGGCCGGCAGGCCGACGCGCCCAGCATCGTCGGCGGCCACTGTCGGCAGGTTCCAGACCACCGACGGGGTAGCACGAGAGCGCCCGCCTAGCGTTCCCATTGAGCCGTGCGCAAAGGCGGCTGGGTTGGCAGAGTCCTCGACATAGATGGTGACCGAGCACGGGCCAGAGGCCGCAGCCGGTGCCACTGAGGTAAAGGCGAGACGAAAGTCGGCCACCTTGGCATCCGCACGCAGCGGCAGGGCAAACTGGACGCCAACCCAAGCCGTCGAGGTCTTGGAGAAGACAAAGGTGGTATCTACGGTCGTCACAAAGCCATCGGACCGTTCCGCAGCGTCGTCGCCGCTGGTGGCAACGAGCTGGCGATGGACGACGACGTTGGCTCTGGGAGGCGAGGGTGAGAGAGAGAGAGAGTGCCGGGAGGGGGGAGGGTAGGGGTAGGGGAAAGGGGGGGGAGGGGGGGGAGGAGGGGACGTACTGTGAGAGGGTGGCAAGGGTGACGAGGCCGAGTATGACCAAGGCGACGAGCCAGGGTTGGCTTGCAAAGCAAGCTCGCAGGCGAACACGTGCACCAGGCATTGGCAATGATGCGCAAGAAAGAGAGTGTGAAAGATTGCGTGTGTGTGTGTGTGTATGTGAGTGGTCGGTTGTGGAGGGAGGCAATGAGTGTGTGTGTGGGTGGGGGGGAAGGAGGAAGCGTTGCGGTGGTTTTTTTTATATTAAAGGAGGG
>NW_013657671.1:254384-271005 GCF_000142905.1 Thecamonas trahens ATCC 50062 | reverse complement strand
TGGTGAGTGGTGGCGGGTTGCGGTGCGGAGGAATATGTGAACGAGAGAAGAAATGTGGTCCAAAATAGCTCTCTAGCTAAGCAGCCACTTTGGATGAGACCGGAGGGTGGCGGAGAAAAAACTATGCTCAGGCATGCATGTGCAAGGATAAATTGACAAGAGTCGGGCCGGAGCGCGTCAGGCTAGCCATCGCCTGCCCCGCCAAGCTTCTGCCGCCGCTAGAGAGGCTTCAGCCGTGGCGAGAATCTCCAAGATCAAGTGTGATTGTGGGTCTGAGATGTGTATAGGGTCAAAGGTAGCCGGCACCAGGAGCGGATAGCTATTCGGCGATGCGCTGTGTGAGGATCCGCATGGAGGCCGGTACGTCATGTGCAGAGCAGAGCAGCGCAGCTTGTGAGCGAGCTGGTGCTGGGTTCTCGAGCTCAATCGATGTGGTTCAAGAATGGGTGCAAAAAATTCGTGGGTTGGGTTTGGACGGAAATCGTTCGTGGCGTGTCGTCAGAAGGTGGTGAGGGTGGAGGGGAAGGAGAGGCTTTGCTGGTGGGGCTTGTAAGGAGGGGGGAGGGGAGTGAGGAGAAAGACACCTCTCTACGCTTCCAAGAAGACTTTCCCTCCCCCACCTACCGCCGCACATACTGTGCGTGAGTAAGCAGAAGCTTTCCCGAGAGCGTGCGTGTGAGCTGCGTCGGTGGTGAGATCATGGCGTTGCTGTCGTCGTCCGACGACGAGAAGGAGCTGCTGAACCAGGCGCATCAGCTTGTGCGGGCAGGCGCTTCGTACCGGTTTGTGACAAGGGACCTTACGCTGTGGAAGGCGCATCCGTCGCTGACGGCTGTGTACCGGCTGGGCCGCAAGGTCGGCTCGGGCACCTTTGGCGTTGTGTACACTGCGACGCATCGGGCGTCAGGGATCAACGTGGCACTAAAGCACTTCAAGAGCTCCAAGTGGTCCGACCGCGAGCGTGACTCGCTGCTGGGCAAGAAGACGCTGCCTTCCGTTCTTGTGCGCGAGCTGGAGTTTTTGATCGAGGCACAGTCGCCCAACGTGCTGGGCCTCTACGACGTGCTGGTCCCGCTCAAGCCGGCGGCTGTGCCGGGCGGTCTCCCTCCGGCCAATGTATTTATGGCGTGCGAGCTGGCCATGTTCGATCTCGAGTCGTTCCGCACCACGTTCTCACTCAACTCGCCTGTGCGCGCGTTGCTCTCCCAGTCTGTAGTGGAGGACACCATCCGCGGGATAGTCTACGCTCTGGCGTGTGCGCTGAGCACGTGCCACGAGCGGCGGATTGTGCACTGCGACATCAAGCCGGCCAACGCGCTGGCCTTTGCTTCGGGCGGGGTCAAGGTCTCGGACTTTGGCCTTGCCAAGCGTATCCCGATTGCGCATGGATACGACGTGTACGATCGCGCGCGCCAGCGGCTTGTCTCGCTCTGGTACCGCGCGCCGGAGCTTGTCCTCCGCTTCCAGCACTACACTCCCAAGATCGACGTGTGGGCCCTTGGGTGTACCATGGCGCAGCTCATTCTGGGCACGCCGCTCTTCCGGGCCAAGACTGAGGAGGTTCTCATCTCGAACATTGTCGACATTCTCGGTACGCCCGACACTTCCGACTGGCCCGACCTTGTCAAGCTGCCGTGGACCGCGTCGGAGGCCTCTCTCATCTACGCGCCGCTGCTGAGGCTCCAGCCGATGCACTCGATGCGACCGCTGCCGTCGTGCCTGTGGCGCAAGATCAAGCCGCACGCCGGCCGCCTCGAATTTGACGTCCTGGAGGCCATGCTCACGTACAACCCCGAGTCGCGGATCTCCGCCAACGAACTCAAGAAGCATGTTTACTTTGCCGATGTCCGAACGCATCCTGAAAAGTACCGCCGCCTGCTGAGCCAGGTTTTTGCCGCCATCGCCTCGCCGACCTCGTTTGAGCTCGCGGCCTCGCGCTCCTCCCACCGCCGCACCTCGGAGTTTGACATGCTCCTCGTCTCGCAGAAGTCGGCTACGGCGACGTCGTCAAAGCGCAAGCGCTCGTCCTCGTCGACATCCCTCTCCTCCGCCGCCATGCGCTCCCGTTCTCGCATGCGCAAGTCGTCACGCGAGGTCATTGTCGTCTCGTCGTCGTCCGACAGGAAGCGCGGCGCCCGCAGCTCGCGCGACCTCGATCAGCTCGAGGACCCGAACGCGTCTGAGGAGACCGCCACACACTCGCGCCCCTCCAAGAAGCCTCGCACGCTCTCGGGCGTGGCTCGATGATGTACCCTCCTCCACGTTTGTATGGCGTGCCAGCATTGAACTCGCAGCCAGCTTGTGGTGCTGATTCGCTAGCTTGTGCCAGTCTCGGCTACCTGTCTCGCTTGCCATGCCCGTCTACACCCTCTTCATCTTTGACCGCAAGGGCACCTGCCTGTACTACACCGACTGGGGCCGCAGCAGACCACCGACACACAACGACCCAGAGCAGGAACAGAAGCTCCTCTATGGCCTCCTCTTCTCCATGAAGATGTTCATGAAGCAGATATCTCCCGATGAGTATGTCATGACCGGACGCAGTGGCCAGCTCCGGCGCCTCCCCCTCTCCTTCCCGTCCCCTCCAAGCAACCTCCCTTCTCCCTCTCTCCTCCCCTCCCCTCCTCCTCCCCCCCTCAATATCTCCCACCTCTCCTCCCCCTCACTCCCCTCCTCCTTCTCCTCCTTGCAGCTCGGGCGACTTTCGGTACCTGCGAACGTCGGCGTTCAAGCTCCACTTCTTCGGCACGCTTTCTGGTCTCCGCTTTGCGCTCTTTACCCATCCGTCTGCGGCAAACCAGAGTGAAGCGCTGGAGCATCTGTATGCAGAGGTCTACGTCCCGTACGTCGCCAAGAATCCGCTGGTGGAGAAGGGCGAGGTCATCACCAACGAGGCCTTTGTCGAGGCCGTGGACGACTACATCACATCGCTCCCGGTCTTTGCCGAGTAGTTAGTCTGATCTGCTCTCCGCCATCAGTCGCTGCCCCCCTACCCCTCCTCTCCCCCGCTCACCACCGATCACGTTCACTCATGGCCTGATTGCAGTCGTGCTCTGCCGGCCAGCTGCTGCCGTCCACCGCTCGAGTCGCACCGAACCCGCTCCTTCTCTGTTGCTCAACAACCTCCCACCCTTCGCCTCCCACCTTACCAATCACACACATCTCTTGCCCATCATGGTATGTACACCATCTCCTCTGACACCACACCCTCTCCTATTACTCCTTCCCCTTACCCTCCCCCCCCCTTGTAGCTATCGATGGCCCCCCCCCCCTCCCTTGGCATGGCAACGTTCCATCCAGCATCCTGGCAGGAGGCCACAGGCAGGGGGAAGCACGAGGGCGAGCAGGATAGATCCAGTCGTGGTGCAGAGAGAGGAGATGAGGAGGAAGATGCTGGGATAGAGTACAGCATGCACGGCTTGGTACCTTGAGAGCAGATGACTCACCATGGCTTGCGGCGAGGGGGGATGCACAGCCCAAGGCTAAGCGGCGTGGCAAGCTCGCCACCATCAAACGGCGTATTGGCCCGCGGGATGCACGGCTGTAGGTGGCAAGCAGAAGAGGTGGGAGGGGGGGGAGGGGGGGAGGCAGGGAGGGATGAGAGGTCGGGAGGTTGGCGGCGGGTGCTCACATGGTTGGAGTCTGTGATGAGTAGGAAGAAGAACCAGGAGAAGCTGGAGAAGAAGATCAAGGCGAGCAAGGGTGACGATGGAGCGCCGCTTGTGAAGAACGCGCCCAAGATGTCGTCTGCTCTGTTCTTCTCGTTCAACCAGCAGCTCAAGCCGCCGTACTCGATTCTGCTGGATACCAACATGCTCGCGCACTCGGTCCACACCAAGCTCGACATCATCCAGGGCATGATGGACTGTCTGCATGCCAAGGTGGTGCCCATGATCACCGACTGCGTCATGGCAGAGCTCGAGAAGCTCGGCCCCAAGTACCGGGTGGCGCTTCGGCTGGCCAAGGATCCCCGGTTCAAGCGTCTTGTGTGCGACCACAAGGGCACGTACGCTGACGACTGCCTTGTCCGCCGCGTCATGGCCCACAAGTGCTACCTCGTTGCCACCCAAGATCGCGACCTCAAGCGACGCATCCGCAAGATCCCTGGTGTGCCTATCATCTACATCTCGCGCCGTAAGTACTGTGTCGAGCGCATGCCCGACGCCTTTGGCGACTTTGGCTTCTGATGGCGAGTCGGCAAGTTAAAGGCTTTGCGGGCACCACGAGCGCTGGTGCGGACCTCGTTGTGGCTGGCTGCGCAGCCGCTCGGATGGAGACGAGGGGGGGGGAGGGGGGGAGTTGTTCATTTTCAGCACATGCACTTGAGCCCACGGCCGCCGGCATCGCCGTCGGTCTCGGCCTTGGGGCGGATGGGCGGCTTTTTGGTTGTGCCGCCAAGAATGGCCAGGTTGTCGACAAGGCCATCAACAAGCGACGTAAAGGTCTCGTCAATGCCGATGTCGTTGCGCGCCGAGGCCTCCAGGTATGTCATGCCACGCGACGTGGCGTACGCCGAAGCCTCGGCGGCGTCGACCACGCGCGCGTCCTCCATGTCGGCCTTGTTGCCGACAAGCACCAGCGTGGCGTACGGATCAGCATACGCCTGGACCTCCTTGAGCCACACGCTCTCGATGGCCTCAAACGACTCGCGGTTGGTGATGTCAAAGACAAGGACGACGCCGTGGGCACCGCGGTAGAATGTCCGCGTGATCGAACGGAACCGCTCCTGCCCGGCCGTGTCCCAAATCTGCAGCTTGACCTTCTTGCCACGGGCCTCCATGTTGGAGAACTTAAAGTCGACGCCGATGGTCGAGATGTAGTGCTCTGAGAACACGTTGTCTGTGTACCGCAGGAGCATGTTGGACTTGCCCACGCCCGAGTCGCCCACGATGAGCACCGGTAGAGAAGGTCGTACGCCCGCGGCGGAAGCATCGATGTCGCTGCCATGGTCGGTGAAATCTGAAGAGAGTTGAGAACAGTCAAGGTCAGTCTTGATCCGTGCCCGGTGTGTGTGTGTGTGCGGGAATGTGTGCGTGTCTTGTGCTTGGATGCCTGGCTTGGAAGCTGCGCCCGTGCAGACCGCCGTTTTGTGGCAAACTGCCGAAAGGTTGTTCCACGGCGCGGCTTCCATTTTCCGCTCGAATCACGTCATGCGCTCACGCCGATCCTGTGTTCCACAGTCACCACCAGGCCATCGCGGGCCCACTCGAGCTTGTCGTGAGGGTAGCCCTTGGGATGCGAGACAATCCGGGTGCCCGAGCTGTCAACCCGGTCGTAGAACCAGTGGAGATGGCCGTATGCCCAGAGCGAGAGAGCATCGTGCTGCAGCAGTTCGCTCTGGTCCGAGCCCATCGCACCCGTCAGGTTCGAGCCGTAAAAGTCGATGTTGGAGTAGCCGGCGGCAATGGTTGGCGCGTGGTGGCTAAGAACCACAAGCGTCTGGTCCGCGGCGGCGGCGGCGGCTGCCTCGGCAGCCACAAACGCGACGGCGGTGGCGTGCCACTCGTTCGTCTCGCGCACCGTCAGTCGCGCCTCATCGCTGATCCAGATCCGCCGGTAGTCGTTCATCCGCATTTGCACCGCGTCGATGTCAGCGTCCGGGACGCACCCCCAAAGCGTGGTGCCTGCAATGCGGAAAACCCCTAGATCAAGCACCGCGTTGTCCAGAAAGTGCAGATTGTCAGCCTCGCCCGCGAGCGCGGTCATGCTTGCCAGGATCTGCGACACACTTTGCTTTGGACATGCCCCGGTCTTGTCGGCGTAGTACTCGTGGTTGCCAGCAAGGAGAATGACGTGCTCGAACCGAGTCGTCTGCTCCAACACAAACTCACGGTACTTGTCCTGGTACACAAGCCCGATGTCGCCGAGCAGTGCCAGGACCGGTGCGGCCGGAATCAGAAGCTCGCGCCACTCATCAAAGAACTCGGTGTGGACGTCGGAGATGAGCTGGATTCGCAGCGCAGTGTCGGGGGTGCAGCCGGCGGCTCTGTGCATAGCATCGTCGGCTTCGACGCGCGCCAGCTGCGCAGCTGTCATTGCGCCGGCAACCGTTGCTCGCAGCGCCGCGTTGTCACCGCAAAGAGTGAGAAGTGACTCGCCGGCTGCAGTTCGCATGCCAAGAGCAAGATCAGCCTCGGGCCGCTCGGCAACAGCCGCCAGCAGCAGGTTCACCATGTCGGCCGCCCCTGACGAGACCGCCATCGCCAGCGGGGTGACTCCATCGCAGCGCGCCGCATCGAGGGCTGGCTTGAGCTGGAGGACAGCCTGGACCAGACTGAGCGAGCCAGAGCTGACGGCGGCATGAAGCAGCGAGGTGCCACGCGAGTCACCAGATGCGTTGGCCACGTCGCCGCCCTCGACAATGGTTGAGCACGCCTCGCGATGGCTCGCCACAAACGCCAGCAGCTCATCGGCATACCGCCACTGTGAGGCAACGGCAGCAAAGACAGCCGACGCGCCGTCCTTGTCCTTGTCGGAAAGCACAGCTCCGCCAGCCACCATCAACGCCAGCCAACTTGCGAGCGGCGGAGCGGTGACGCCGTCGAGCACCGCGTCCGACGCCACCATTCGGTGTAACAGCGATCGCTGCTCGCCGTCCTTGAGATACTTGAGTGACTTTCCATCGCCTTTGGTCGCGGCCTCTAGCATAGCATGCGCCAGCGAGTACGCGCCTGCCTCCCAGGCCACAAAGATGAGCGGAGTGCCCGACGGGAGGTAGGCTGTCGGCGGGGCACCGGCGTCGATGAGTGCTGCAACGACGTCAGCAGCACCGGCAGCGACCGCAAACGCCAGCGCCGATCCCGATCCAAAGTTGTCGGATCCACGACCCGCCAGCTCAACCACTGCTGTCGCCTTGACAAACGGCGTGGCATTGACCGTCTCCAGGTAGCCAACGAGCTCGTCGGCCGAGTCGTCGGCGCAGGCGGCGACGAGCAAGTCGGCCGCCAGGGCCATGTCGACCTCAGGCTTGCTCTTGCTCCCCTTCCCGCCCATGGAATGTATCCTCAGCCGCGGCCGTGGGTGCGGGTGTGGCGGTGACGGTGATGGGTTGATGGTCAGGTGTTGGTCTTGCCCCCCCCCCCCCCCCCCCCCAACCCAGGCGGCGAATGGAAGCGGTCAGAGGTTTGGCCGTGGGCAGGCCTGGCAGAGGTCATGAAGCCTTCCCAACCACGCGCCCTTATCCGACCATATCCTCCCGATCCTCCCCCTCCCTCGCTCCCCTTCTGCAAATCCGATCCCAGTCCCAGTCTTACCCGTGCCCCTCCCCCTCCCCCCCTCCACCCCCCCCCCCCACCTCCGCTAGCCCTTGCCCCAGCCCTCGCCCTTGCCCCTGCCACTGTTCCGATCCGATTCCGAACTCGTCCCACCACACACCCCTCCCCAGACCAACATGGCAGAGGAGACGAGGTCGTTTGACGCAGGAGCACAGTCGGTGGCGAGTGTGACAGCGTCGGCACAGCGCGTCATGGCCAAGGCCGAGCATGTGGCCATTGCCGACGGCCCGCTGGCTGCGTTGGCAGACCGGCTCAATGAGGCGTATCCGGCAGACGCCGGCACGGCGCCGTACTACAAGACCAAGCCTGATGGCCCGGTGCTGCCCATGTGGGAGGCTGACGAGTACCACTTTCGCGACCTGGACGCGCCTGAGCTGACAGCGCAGTATGTCCTCGTCCTCGATGCCCTCAACTTTTGCTTCTGGCCGGCCGACGAGCCCGGGTGGGAGTACGATCGCCTGGCGGGCTCCATCAAGACCGTCGCTGTGGAGAGCGGCATGGCCGGCCTGAGCGCCGACGCGCTGGCTGCTCTCACTGAAGCTGACCTCACCCAATGGTTCGGCGGCTCGCCGCCGCCGCGCTGCGCCCAGCGGGTCCGCCTCCTCAACGAGGTCGGGCGGGTCCTCGCCGCCCACTTTGACGGCTCGGCCGCCAAGCTCATCGCCTCGGCCGGCGGCTCGGCTGTCGAGCTCGTGGCCCGCATGGTCGCCTTCTTCCCGGGCTTCCGCGACGAGACCACTTTTGACGGCGACCAGGTCTTCTTCTACAAGCGGGCACAGATCTTTGTTGGCGACGTGTGGGGCGCGTTTGGCGGCGAGGGCCTCGGCGCCTTCCGCGACATCGACCAGCTCACTATGTTTGCCGACTACCGCATCCCACAGCTCCTGCGCCACCTCGGGATTCTGGTCTACTCGCCCGAGCTCGCTGCTCTTGTCGACTCGCTCGCGGTCCTGCCCGTCGGCTCGGTCCACGAGGTCGAGATCCGCGCAGCCACCATTGTCGCCGTCAACCAGCTGCGCAAGCTCCTGCACGCGAGCTGGACCACCGTTCAGCTCGATTGGTGGCTGTGGGAGGAGGGCGAGGCTCATCGTGAGAGCATCGGTCCGCACCACCGCGTCCTCACTACCTTCTACTAACATACACGCCACTGCCGCAAGGTCTCAGTACTGCGGCCGCGGCTGCGCAGACTTGCGCCGCTTGTCCTTGCCGCTCCCCGCCAGCGAGAGAAAGCCCATGTGCGACGAGCCCGACATCGAATTGGTCCCGCGCCCCGAGAGTGTGCCATAGATTCGCGACTTGCGCCGCGCCAGCGGGTCGTCGGCCGCTGCAGGCTGCGCCGACAGCGCCGCCAGTGACGCCGCCGTGATCAGGTTCCCGCCCGACGTGTTCAGCCGCAGCACTGCGGGATCCGAGCCCTGCATCCCCCCGCCCAGCCCGTGCGGGTATGCAGGGATGAGGAGCTTTGATGAGACGGGCCCCGGCTCCAAGCTCGGCCGGAACGCATACGACGGCTGCGTCACCTGCAGACTCGAAGGCACCGCATCTACCAGCGCAGCAGTTGCGCTAGCGTTCAGCGTTCGCGTCAGATACCCGCGGACGTGCCGCTGAAGAATCCGCGCCGCGTCGCCGTCCGACATCATCCCCGGTAGAAAGTCATCCCCCACGGAAAACACCGACGAGTCGCCCGAGTCAGAGCCTTCCCCACTCCCGCGCTGGCGCGCTGTTACGTCCGACGATGACGAGCTCCTCGAGCTTGCGCTTGAGCTTGAACCCGAGCTCGAGCTCGAACTCGAGCTCCGGCCACGACCTGCCGACCGCCGCCTACTCCTCCTCCTGCCACCTCCCACCATCCCTTCTAAATCATCCGCCACAGCATCGCCCTCGACCACATTCGAGTACGATGAGTGCGATGAGAGCCACGAAGTCTCCGAGTCGACCGCTGACTGGCGCCGTTCAAAGGCGGCCATGGGCATGACTACAGGCTCCATCTCGTCCCCACCGTCGTCCACCGCTCCTCGCTTGCTCCCTCGCTTGCTCCCTCGTGACGCCCCGCATCCCATAGCAGGTCACGGTGGGGATGAGCCTCCGGGTGACTGCGTGGAGTGCTGTCTGTCTAGCCAGACGACGGCGGCAAGGACGGAAGACGCTTGCTGGCGGCGGCAGCTCTCGGTGCCCTGGGAGTCAAGGACGGGTCGGGGCAGCCCAAACTACATGCTGGTGGACCCAAGCTCGCGCAACGAGCTGATCGGGGCTGTACACCCTTCAATTGCCGTGATGTGTAACGCAGGTTCTCATGATCACATCAGCTCGCTACACCGCGTTCGGCTCTCCATCTCGTCTCGAAGCCGGTGGCGTCGCCACTGTTCGATCGAGGCCACGCGTCGGCCACATCACCGACGTGGCCCACTCTCAAGCCAGCCCAAGCGCATGCACTTCTCTTACTTCCGAGTACCGTAGAGTATGCCCAGAAGGGGCATGTGCCGGAGTACGCGCTCCAGGCTGGTGGTGCTCGTCCACCTGGCCTCTTTGCTTCTCCTCGCTGCGCTGTGGAAGCCGGCCTCAGCAGCGCCTGTCTTCGTAGGGAGCTCGGCCGACGCGGGTGTCAAGCTTGGCTCTGGCAGCTACTTGTTCAAGTTCATCACTGCCACAATCACTGAACTTCCAGATGTCTACCCGCTTGACGCCATCCATGCGTCGTTGGCGTCGACGGCGTATCTTGTCGATCCGCCGGACCACATCCACGTCGCCATCCGCTCGCTCCTGCTGCTGCCTCCACACCGGCTGGCCGACCTGCCGGAGACGGCTCAGGCTGAGCTAACTGCTGCGCTAGATGCAGCTTACAGCGTAGCAGATGCAGACGAGGTGGACAACATCACGATTTCGCGCCGCAACGATCCGGTAGCATTGGCCCGCTTTCCTGCTTGTGCTTCCATCGACCGACCGCTCCCGCTCAGTGCGCTCTGCTCCTCCTTTCGCATCACCGCCTCGGCTGGGTTTGGCCCCGGCCTCACAATGGTCTCGCACGAGCTCCAAGTCCGCTCTGCTGACCAATTGTGGCGCGAGATTTGGTACCCGCGCCTGATTGCCGACCCGCCGCCGGTCATCCACACCGACGTCATTCGCGCCTGGTTCCTGCCCAAGATCGCCCACCTCGACGAGGCTGTCTCGCACATGCTCCGCGAGTACTGCTTTGCGCCGTTGGTCCGGACCGTAACGGCAGCGTTGTCTTGGGTCTGGCAAGCGGCCAAAACGGCTCTGGTCTACGCGCTCCACGGCGCCGGTCTCAATCTTGTCACCGACATGCTTCGCGCTGTCCGATCTGGCGCTGTCCATGCCACGAGCTCGCTCGCTTCATCGCTCGGTACTAATCTCGATGCCATCAGCGCCTTCCTCTTCCATGCCTCGCCGCGCGACCTGGCCGGCGCTGCAGCCGTGCATCGCGGAGCACACGCCGCTGACGCTCTGCTTCGGAGACACGTGCTGGACTCGGCAACAGCCACCGCGCTTGCTATCCCGCTCACCCGTGGCATGGCGGCGCCGCAGCCGTTCTCGATTGACGTCTCGTGCTCCGCGCCCACTCACCTCGCTCTTGCCCTCGATGCTATCGCTCCCAGCGGCAACCTGGCCATCGCGCAGCATACTATTCGGCTGTCGGCGGCGAGCGAGTTGATGCTTCCGGTTGCGCTTGTAGCCTGGTTGCTCGCCTGGGCCGGCGCGCTCGTCGCCCCGAACATGTGGCTTGGCACCCTCTCGCCACGGCGCGTCCTCGCTGTCGTTGGTGCGCTGGTTGCCTGGCAGGGGCTTGAAGCGGCTGCCACTGTGGCGCCGCTCGCCTCGGTGGTTTATCGCCTGCTGGCGCTTGTGGGCAACTTGATTGTCTTTGGTACGCTTGGCTTTGGCTGGGCGTCGTGGCTCGGGCGAGCCGTGCGGGCCTCGCCCGGCGCAGTCGCTGCGCTCTTTGCTTTTTCGCTTGGCGCATATAGTGATGCAGCGCCCACTGTTGGCAGAGTGGTTGCCAGGCCGCTGCTGGCCTCGTTTTGGACCTTTTGCTGCGTCCTTGTCCCGCGTCGGCACGCTAGACCGGTCGCCGCGCGGCTGCTTTGCGTGCTCTCACTGGTCTACCGCGGCCGGGCTGCGCTTCCGCTGCCAACAGTCATTGGGGTAGACATTGTCGAGCGCGTTCTTCGTATTTCCTCTCTTGATCGCGGCATCATGGTCGGTGCGGCTGTGGGCACGCTGCTGAGCTCGATGCCGGCTGAAGCCCGTGGGCCCGCGGCTGGCCTTGGGCTCCTTTTCGGCGCAGCTTCCTGCCTTTTGCTCCGCCGACTCCGCGTGTTCGCGGCTGGCGCTGTGAGTGCGGGCCTTGCTCTGGCGTTTTGGACTATGCTGGGGCGGCTTGACCGCGCTGCCATCGGCCTGGGCCTGCCGGCAGTGGTTGCTCTTGGACTGGGGACGACGACGTTGTGGACATCACTTCAGTCGCTGGCGCCGCTGCTCGAGGCGCTTCCACGGGCGTGGTGGTCGCCTTTCGCCGAGCTGGGCAATGCACTGGAGCAGCTTGGCCCGCGGTATGACGAGACGTTTGGTCTGGCATGCATCCTGGGCGTGATGTACACACTGCTCTCGGGTGCGGCGTACTACTGGCTGTCGCAGACTGGAGCCTCAGCCGCGGTGATGTGGGCGCTGCCTGTGGCCATCGGCGGCTCGACAGCCATCTCGACAGTGTTGGCGTATGTGCTGCCGGGCCCGTCATCGCTCACCGCGTACTACGGATGGGAGGCGCCGCACGACCCTGTTCTGGGCCTGGGCCTGGGCCTGGTGCTCGAGCACATAGTTCTTGGCTCTGTGGCCTGGATTTCAACCGCGCCGATGCGAGGGCCTCTTTTCGTGGCCGCCCACTTTACTGCAGCCGCCATCTATGCCGTCGTGCTACTGCTCGTCATCTTTCACATCGCCACCTTTGTGCCGAGCTCGTGGCTTCGGCTGCACGAGCTGCACATGCGACTGCGCCAGCAGACACCACCAGGCACGCTGCGGATCACGATCCGGCGCGAGAACTTTGTGCGCGACACGCTGTTGGCCAACGTGGCCGCCGATCCGGCGGATGCGCTGATGAACACCCGAGTCACCTTTATCTCTGCCGGCGTCGTCGAGGCCGGCTCGGACGATGGCGGCCTGACCAAAGAGTGGCTCTCGCTGTTTGGCAAGGCACTGATTGGCGTGGCCAGTCACCCATCAATTGCGCCCATCGAGCCAGTCATTTTAGTGCCTGCCATCCGATCCGGCGACGCTGATGCGGTAGTCTACTCCCTCTCGAACCAGATCGAGACATATGAAGCCGACATTGCCGGCCGCATGCTCGTCCGCCTCCTGGCGGCCCGGATCTCGCTCGGCTACGAGATTTCGCCGGCGCTGACAAGGGCCATGCTTCGGCAACCGATTGTGGCGGCCGACTTGGCTGTGATCGACCCAGACTTGTACGCCGCCAAACGGGCGTTCAAGGCGCAAGTTGACACTGCGGCCAAAGAGCTGGACATTGAGCTTCGCTTTGTGTTTGAGTACCATGCACGCGAAAGTGGGGAACTCGTTGTGGTCCCGCTCCGCAAGCCAACGGGCGAGCTGTGCGATCCAGAAGAGGTAGTCAACTCGACCAACTACGACGAGTACATGGACGCTTTTGCGACAACGTACTTGACCGCAGGCATCGAAGAGCACCTGGCGGCGTTTGCGCGTGGCGTCCATACCGCAGTCCCGTCAAGGGCGCTCCGTGCAGCATTTGGGAGCGACGAGCGCGCGCTGGCGCATACCCTCTACGGACAGGTGGAACTGGACGTTGCCGAGTGGCAGGCCGCTAGTGTCGACGACATCGGCGATCCGCACTGGACATGGTTTTGGGACGCCGTGGTGCAGCTCTCTGCCGAACGGCGACTGCAGCTGTTGCTTGCGGTCACTGGGTGCGTGCTTCCTCCGGCAGGAGGTCTTGCCAATCTCAACCCGCCCATGGCTGTCTGCGTGGCGTTTAACGCGTCCAACGGCGCCCTCCCGACAGCCTCGGTCTGCACCAACAAGATCCGTCTGCCGCGGTCGTACGCATCCGCCGAGGAGACAGCGTCCAAGCTGAACCAGTTTCTGGACCAGCCCGTCGGCTTTGGACGTGCGTGAAGCAGCCGGTTACACCGCCCTGGATCGCCGGAACAGCTCCTCCAGGAAAGCCGTGGGGAGGAGGATGTTGACCAGCGTGGCGAGCTCGGCGTCCGAGTACTCGCACGGCGTCTTGCCGTCGACCCGCTTGTGGAACTCGGCCATGTTCGCCTTCTTTTCGGCCTTGATCCGTTGCTTGACGCCTTTATGGTGCTTGCTCTCCCTGACGTGTGCAACGAGATCGCGCTTCTTGTCGAACTCGTTGGGACAGGACAGGCATCTGTGCCGACACGAGGTGCGGAACCAACTGCGGACGATGCTGGTGACAAGGTTCTGACCGTACTTGTTGCTAAACCGCATGGCTTCCTGGATGGTAATCTCAAGACTGACCTTCTTCTCTAGCAAGTTCTTGACAAACTCCTTGACATCGGCAAGGCTAGGCTCGGCGGTGCACGCGTCGCTACAGCCAGCGACACCGTCAGCCGCATCAGCAGCGAGTGCATCCGCCGCGACGGTGCGAGGATTCGAGTTGTTCTTCATATCTGACAAGTGTGATGAGGAAGGTTGGGTAGAGGAGGGAGGCGGGGGATGGCTGCTTTTGCTGTGCCGTTGTTGTCGGTAAAAACAGATCTGCCCTCGGAGATCGTCCCTCGGTTGCTCCGGCTTCCTGCCAACACTTGCCTGTCACCCACATGTGCGACGCAGCGGAAGCAAGCAAGACCACCACCATCACCTGCCCGGTGGACAATGACCAGGTACGGGGACCACCAGCGTGTCTTCTACCTCTGTCCTGCCTCGTGCCTACGCACACTCACACATCACGTCCGCCACGCTGTGTAGGAGCTGTTGACGGTGACAGTCGACGCCGACGGCGTCATTACGGCCACATCAACGGAGAGCGTCCGAGTCGGGATGCTTGCAAAGGACGCACAGGCGATGGCAGAAGAGCCGGTGATGAGCAAGGCGCTGGCCAAGTGTTGCGTGCTGCTGGCGGTAGAGGCTGCGACCCAGTCGGGTGCCATTCCGCCGCACACCGCGAGTCCAGATGAGATCCAGGAGGTGGCCGAGGCGCTGGCAGCCCATGCCGAGGCCGCAACGGCACCGGCGGCTCGCACGGAGGGCAAGCACACGCCGCTGCATCTGGCGGCCGTGGGGCAGGCATCACAACTGGTGCAGATGCTGATGGATGCCGGTGCGACGATGGAAGGCGGGTTGATGGGGGAACCCGGCGGGACGCCGTTGACGTTCGCGCTGTTCTACGCTGCGACCGAGACGGCAGAGCTCCTGGCTGCCAGTATGAGCGACGACGAGCTTTCGCTGCGCGAGGCTGCTGGACTCGGCCGTGACGTGGAAAGCTACGATGTGGGGCGTGCGGTGGCGCGGGCGCGGTGCGGGTTTTACCGGCCGATCGAGGCGTTCCCAGAGTGGGCGCGAACGTACGAGGCTGCGGAGCTCGTGGGTGAGGCCTTGGCATGGGCGGCGCGGAACGGGCAGGTGAAGGCGATGGCGGAGTTGGTGAAGGTGCATGACGCGGATGTTGATGCTACCGTGTATCGCGGCACGCCGCTACTGTGGGCAGTATACGCCGACAACGCGGCTGCGGCCGAGTGGCTCATCGCTGCCGGGGCAGACGTGGATCGTGTGCACGACTTTGGTGGGCGTGAGCATGGCCAGCAGGCGACGGCACTCCATCTTGCAGGGCAGTTTGGCGCTGTCAAGTGCCTGCAAGTGCTGCTGGCAGCCGGGGCGGACGCGACGATCAAGGACGGCGGGTTTGGGGCGACTGCGCTTGGATGGGCGGAGCACTGCGGGAATGAGGAGGGGATGGCTGCGCTGCGGGGGCGAGAGTAAGCAAGCTTTACAATTACTCGGAGTCGATGTTGCTGGCGACAGCCATGGGCTGGACCGAAAGGCCATCGCCCAGGACCACGCGGCTGACCGTGCAGTCGGCCGAGCCTGTGAGGATGACAGTCTCGGAGAGCCAGGCGAGTGAAAAGACCTTGTCCGAGTGGACGGCGACCGAGTAGAGCGGGATGGAAGGCGAGCGGATGTCCCAGACGCGGACCTTTCCATCGTGGGCGGCAGTGGCAAAGTGGACGGCGGAGCCGGGCATCCACGCCACGGCCGGAACAAAGCCGCCGTGGCCCTTGAACTTGGCGGACGCCGGGTCCTGGGTGCGGAAGTCCCAGAGCCGAACAACGGGCCCGGCGTGGGCGGTGAGGGTGGCCGACGACGACGGCGCTGAGCAAAGGCCGATGTCGAGGACGGCGGTCTCTGTGGCGATGATGGTTGCGTTGGCGCCCGACGGCACGTCCCACACGCGCAGCGAGTGGTCCCACGACGCCGACAGCGCGTTGGTTCCGTCGCCAAAGTTCTCGAACAGAGCAGTGGTCACCGCGCCGGTGTGGCCCTCGAGAGTGATGAGCGGCGAGAGTGGAGCAGGGTCTGCGAGGCTGGCGGCGGCCTTGCCGGACTTTGCGCGCTTGGCGGGGCGGCCGTCGTCGTCGTCGCCGCCTGCGGTGGCGGACGAGGCGGCGGCCTCGACGGCGGCGGCGATAGACGCGTTGTAGACCTGGACCTTGCCGTCCCAGGCGCCGGTGATAAAGGTCATGCCCAGCGGGTGGAAGGCGACCGACTCGACGGTGTCGTCGTGGGCGCCGGTAGCCGACGGCAGGACGACGCCCTTGGACGTCGATCGGGCGTGCGGCTTGGTCGGGTCAAGCTCATACAGGGCGACGCCATGATCGCGACCGGCAGAGACAAGGGTGGAGCCCGAGACGGCGACTGCCTTGACGGCAGCCTTGTGGCCGGCCGCGATCAGCGGCGCGGCGTCCGAGGCGTACGCGCCGTCCTCGCGAAGCGGGCGGATGCGGACAAGGCCGTCGTACGAGGCCGAGGCAAGGAACGGCAGAGCATTGTTGGCGCGGGCCTTCCGGCCTCCCTTTCCCTTGACCTGGAAGGCCTTGGGCAGGAACTTGGTGGCGCCGATGGCGAGGTCTGCGATCCAATCGTCCTGGTTCTCAAGCACGTCGGGCTGGGGCCGGGCGAGCGCCTCGGTGTACTCGATGACCAGCACGGTCTCTGCCGAGAGTGTACCCTTGGACTCGAGCACGTACCCCTCCAGCGTGGTGCGGAGGAAAGTTCCATCAATCATAAAGTCGAACGGCACCGCAGGCTCTGCATACGTGGGGGTGGGGGGGAGGAGA
>NW_013657671.1:252307-253986 GCF_000142905.1 Thecamonas trahens ATCC 50062 | reverse complement strand
GGATGGATGGATTGGGACAGGGGCAGGGGAGGGGGGGGCATAGGGGAGGACGTACCGAGCGAGAGGAGCACATTGACAAGCTCAGAGAGGGCGTAACGGGTGGAGGAGATGGGGACGGAGAAGAGCGAGGAGGGGACCTTGCTGTGGGCCGGCTCGCGGCACCGCGAGACCAGCTGGACCTGGAGAGTCTCGGCCATGGTTCAGACGAGTGGTGGCTGGCGAGTGGTGACCGGTGACCGGCGACGTGCGATGGGCGATGGGCGATGGGGGGCGATGGCAGGGGAGAGGGGAAAGAAGGTGCGATGGAAACGTGTTTGATTGGCGGGGGCGTATGATGCTGGCGCCGGGGCAAGCGCTGTTCGTCACTCGCTGGTGATGAGGTTATGGTTATGGACGGCCTCGGTAACGTCTCGCGCGGGATCAAGCTCGCATACGTCCTCCACTACAGCTGTGTTGAGGGCACGATTGATGAGGAGCTCCCACTTGTCGGCGAGGTCGGACGTAGGGAGCCGAATGCGGACAATAGTCTCAGTTGATCGGGAGAGGAGATCCGAGCGCGCAAAGAGGCCAGTTCTGGTGACCCAGCCATCGAGGGTGGCGTAGCCGGCAACAGGATGTGGTTCGATGGTGATGTCACGCTCGCCGAGGCGGACGACTTGGAGCGCCTGGTGCGGGTACTTGGCAAGCGCGCGATCTTGGCTCTCCTCGCTGTGGAATATCAGCAGCTTGTTGCAGGTGAGCATGAGGAAGCGAGATCGCCAGGGAAAGAGCATGCCGCCGGTGTGGATGTGCGCTGCACTGGTGGCCAGAGGCGGCGAGAGCACATTGTCCGAGTCGTGAAGGATCGGGTTGGAGGTGACCGACTCCCACACGTGCTCGACCAATGCGCGCGGCACGCCGAGCCCGGAGCAGTTTTGCACAAACGAGGACCGGGTAAAGCCCGAGATGGTGTGCGATGAGTGGGCATCGGTGTTGAGCATGACGGCGGCGAACGAGAGAACGTACGCTGCGTCGACTGTGAGCAGATTGGTAAAGCCGTTGTCGTCGATGACGACGTCCTGAGCTGACGAGGCCGTGACTTCCGGGTTGGCGCTGCAGTACGCCTTGGCAAAGGTATGCATGATTCGATCAATGGCCTGGGCCTCACCAGGCATCCACAGAGGGTGCAAGAAATCGCGCAGCGCGTCGGCAAAGTCGAGCCCGACAAGCGCTGGCATCCGCGCCATCACGTACCAATCGCGCGCAGCCGCGTACGTTGCAGAGCCAAGGAGCTCGCCGATACGACGCTTGGAAATGCCCGGTGTGTAAAAGACAAAGTCAAAGACCTTGGTGTCGACACCAACCTCATCGTCCTTTTCCATGCAATCAAACAGCGCCAGCGACTGTAGGTAGGCGAGCGCGTCGTCGAGGCTTGGCGCCTTGTTAAAGTTGCAGGTCACCGTCTGCTGAGTCGCGATCCGCCAGCGGAGCTCATCCGCCCAAGAGTGGGACGGGCTGTCGGCGATGAGCCGTCTCCGGCTCATCGGTGGCACATCGCCAAGTGTTTCGATGTACTTTGCTCGCCACACCATGTTGTCGCGCACAAGCCACGCCAGGTTGCGTGCACGTCGACGCCAGCGTCCGCTACGTTCGTCTGCCCCGAGCATCTTGCCTTATTCTCAACCAGCAGCTCAGCTGGG
>NW_013657671.1:247301-251842 GCF_000142905.1 Thecamonas trahens ATCC 50062 | reverse complement strand
CGTCCCTTCGACCCGACCGGCCCCGATCCACCGCCCCCCCCACCCCCCCCTGCCGCTGTCTGACACGGCCCCTTGTTGGCTGCAGCAGCCATCGCTGCCTCAGCCAAATGCCTCTCGTTCTGTGGTCCGTCTAGCCACACCCCTCTCTGCGTCACCATGCTTGGACGGACTTCGCTGCTTCGGAGCACCGGCCTCCTTCGGACGCTTGCGACGGCAACCACCACCACTACTGTACGTGCTTGGTGAGGACAGTGGAGGGGGGAAAGGGGGGGAGGGGGGGGGGGAGGGGGGAAGGGGGTGGGAGGGGGTGGCGCGGCATCCCCGAAGGACGGTGGGTGGACTGGTGGAGGAGGTGTTGGGAGGGTGTGTTAGGGTGCAGTGGAGAGGGAAGAAGGGAGACAGGCCTATGTATAGACATGCAGGTTGGCTATGGGTGGGGGTGGGGGCTTGGTCAGGCATGCTGTGGCGGTGGTAGGGCGTGAGGCGTGGCGTGGGCGGTGGCGGTGGGGGGCGGTGCAAAAAATTGGGCCATTGCCAGCGGCGGAACAGAGGTGCGGTGGTGAGAGGCTAGCTAGCTGGAGCCGGAGGGTGGGGACTGATCATGGGGATGGGGTGATGGATGGATGGGATGATGACGGAGAGTAGAAGACTGCGGCTGCTGCCAGTGCTGGGGCCAAGGCGTCGGCTGTGCAGACCACGACTCTTGACAACGGGGTCAAGATTGTGGCCCTCCCGCGCGACGGCCCGCTGGCCTCGGTCGGCCTTGTGGTGGGCGTGGGCTCGGCGGCGAACGCGCCTGTGGGCTCGGCGGCGCTCCTGGCGTCGGCGGTCTTCTCGGGCACGGCCAAGCGGTCGAACGTGCTGCAGGTCCGCAAGCTCGAGGCGACGGGCGCGTCGGTCTCGTCGCGGCTGACGCGTGACGCGCTGGCCATCCACGCCCACGTTGTGGACGACAAGGCCGGCAATGCGCTGGCCCTCATGGCCGACGGACTTGTCAACTGCACCTTTGACGCCCACGATGTGGCGGACGCCCTGGAGACGCTGGCTGCGTCGCCGGTCGAGCCCGAGCAGGCTGCGGCTGATGCTCTGTTTGGCACGGCCTTCCGCTACCGCGGTCTCGGCGCGCCGCTCGCCTTTACCGACGCCGCCAAGGCCTCGCTCTCGCCCGAGGCCATCGCCGACTTTGCGGCGGCTGCCGTGACTCCGGCCAACGTTGTTGTGACCGGCGTCGGCATGGACGCCGACGCGCTCGCCGCCATGGCTGAGCCCGTTCTCGGTGGCCTGGCCGCCAACGAGGCCACCGCCGCCGTCGCTGCCGTCTCGGCCCCGTACACCGGTGGCGAGTTTGTGGCGCCGCTCAACGGCTCGGGCCACGCCCACGGCGTTGTCGCTTTCCCGGTGCCGGGCCGCGCCTCGCCGGCTGCCTTTGCCTCGATGGTCGCTGCCGAGCTTGTCGGCGAGACCGCCCCTTTCTACGTCAACAATGAGGTCTCGCTCCTCGGTGCCTTCTTTGACGGCGAGGACGTCGCCCCGGCCGTCGCCGCCCTCAAGGCCGCCGCCAAGCCCGACGCTGACGCCCTCAAGGCCGCCAAGTCGCGTGCCAAGGCCGCCTTCCTCATGTCTCTCGAGTCCAACCAGACTGCCCTGGCCTTCCTCGGTGACGCCATCACCGCTTCCGGCTCTGTCCTTGCCCCGGCCGACGTTGTCAAGGCCATCGACGCCGTCGACGCCTCGGCCGTCGCCGCTGTCTTCAAGGACGCCTTTGCCGCCAAGCCCACCCTCCTGGCGGTCTCGGACAACCTCCCGGCCTACGCCGACGTCGTCAAGGCGCTCTGACTCGGTAACACACACACACACACACACACACACACATACAGATGCTCCACCTTTATTCGTCGAGTGGATCAAGGTCGGCGGCGTCGCTGCCGAAGCTGTCGCCGCCCTCGGCAGAGCCGGGCGCATCCGTGCCTGCCAGCCGCCGCTCCATCGTCTCAAGCGCACGGAACGCCTCAAGAGCTCGGGCCGGGCATCGGCGGCGTGGGGGCTGTTACGGACGTACACGGCATCCCAGAGTTCCACACCGTTAACCATGTTGGGCTGTAGCATGCTAGCGATGCTGTCATGGCCCTGGGCGACCGCACAGTCGTACGGCTTGTCGCCGTTCGAGTCCACAAGGTCCTTGTTCGCGCCCATGAGCAGCAGCTTCGCCGCCAGCTGCGGATGGCCGTAGTACGCACACCGATGCAGCGGTGTGTAGCCAAGATCGGTGGCGCAGTTTGGGTTCGCTCCGCCGGCGAGTAGGGCACCGGCCACATTGGCCAGCCCCAGCCACGCCGCCTGATCTAGCGGCGTCTCGCCCACAACCGTGCGCACCTCCGTCGGGTGACCGATGCTCAGCAGGAACTCGACCACCTCAAGCGACGGTGCCTGCACTGCCAGATGTAGCAAGGTCAGCGAGTCGCCGATCCGCACCACCGGCGAGGCCTCCATGCCAGCCCGTGGCTCCTCCCCAGCCACCGCCCGCACAACCTCTCGTGCCGTCTCGACATCCAGACCAAACGCCAACCGCGCCAGCAGCTCCTGCGAAATAAGATGGAGGTCATTGTCGTCGTCGTTCATCCCGTCGTTGTGTATCACAGAGTGCGGTGAGTCCGACTCGACCGCAGGCCCCGGTCTTTGCCTCCAATGGAAAGAATCCTGTGTGGAAACCGACCGAGTTTCGCCTGTGGCCTCGCCTCCCTTGGCAAGGCAGGTTGGATACTGCCAGCCTGGCCACCGTCTACATCTTCGTCGATGTTGTCGGCAGGCAGTTTATATTGCCACCGCCTCACCTCCGCTCGTCTGGATCGGCATGGACGCACTGCTCGTCTACCTCGGCGCCGCTGCCGGCCTCCTCGAGCTGATGATCAGGTGGGTGTAGAGGTGCGATGCCATGGCCTACCTCTGGCACCACGACATGCTGCAGGCTGCACTCGGCAAGTGCAATGAGACGCTCGTCTTTGTCGCCGTGAGGTTTACCCTTTCGACAATCATCGCCTACACCAGCCACAAGCGCAAGTTCTACTGGCCCGTGTATCTGTCGCCACGGGCCGTTGACTCGAACGGCGGCAGCGGTCGGACCGGCTGGACTGCCGCGCCGGTGATCGGGTTGTAGCCCGAGCGCGAATCACGGTCAGCGAGCGCCTGGGCCCGGCTCGCCCAACGTCGCCGCGCGTCCTCGTCTTGAGCACGCAGCTTATCGCCCTCGGCCGACGCCAGGTACCGCTCGCTTACAATGTCGTACGCCATCCCCGGAGCGTTGTGGTTCGACCGCACCGTCGATGACACCCCGCCGGATGCGTCTCGCGCACTTCCTGATGCTGGCGGCGCACCCCAGTCCGACAGCACCGAGCCGACCGACTCGACCGCGCCGACGCCTTCGCGAGCCGCCGCCCCACCGCGGATCGCCGCCTCGCGCCGCGCCCGGGCCGCGCGCTTCGTCTGCAGCAGCGCATCGTCCGCCGCACGCTTTGCCGCCTGCTCTGCAGCAAGCTCTGCCGCTACGTCGGTCCGGAACTGCTGCTCTGGAGCCAGATACGCCGGCGCCGACGGAGGCGCCGACGCCAGATACTCGTCACCCAGCACCGGCGCGGGGCCACCAAACCCACGCCGCCTCCCGCGCAGCCGCTCCTTCTCCAGCGCCTCGCCGTACGAATGCGATGCAATCCGCTTCCGCTCCTCCACTTCTTCCACAGGCTCGATCGGCCGCATCTGATTGATCTGCCCCTCGTCAACCCCCCAAACCCCCCCCCCCGTCCCAGCGCGCCAAGCCGTCGCCGTTACCCTCTGTGAGCACTCGCCAACACACTCGGCCGCAACACGGTCCTGCTTCAGAGCCTCGGCTACCTGCCAACCTCCTCTGCACCAGACCTCCCACCACATGCCCCTCACGCCCCCCCATCGTACCATGGTCCTTTGCTCTCCCTCTCTCTATCCGCTTCGAGCGCAACACTGAGAGCGACGAGTGTGTCGCCACACGGCACGCCGCAGGCAGCTTTCCCTCACACACCCTGCCTGTGGCAGACAGGGCATGCTCCCAACTGCGGCTGTGGCATCTGTGTTTGCTTTGCATGCTACAGTTGTCCCGCCTGACGCTACAGCTTGATGATGCCCGGCTTAGTAGTCATCGATGCCATCGTCGTGCTGGACCTCCAGCTCGCGGAGGCGGTTGAGCAGGTTCTGGTTCTCTGCCTGGAGCTCCTTGACCTGATCCGCCAGCTGCTTGTTGTCTCTGCGAATGGCCTCCACATCCACCCCCGCAGGCGCTCCCAGCTGCGACCGGATCCAGTCCAGAGCATGCGGCGGCTTGTCGGGCTCCTCGTAGAGCAGGACGAGGACCTTGGTCAGGGCGTCGATGACACCGCCGCGCTCCTATATACAGCCACACCACACAAAGGCAAGAACATATGCAATATGCACACAAGGGGTAAGTCACGAGTCTGCGCGGGGGCGGGGGGGGGGGGGAGGGGGAGGGGGGACGGCTACGCTTCGGCAGAACGACT